>NW_023494785.1:42618593-42826093 GCF_904425465.1 Colossoma macropomum
TCACTCAGCTGCAGTTCCACTTTTGGAGGTGTGGAGTCATCCCTGCTTTTATTCGCGTTCATGTCTGAGCGGAGAAAAAACTCCGGCCTGCCCTGTGTGGGGCGATGTGTTATCCACAGCGCTGTTACACCAGTAACTAACGGGAACATTATGTGAATCAAAGCCAATTTATTTTGAACATTTCACTTTTTTTCCAGAACTGTCTTTTAATTCAGACATAGCAAAAGATCTTCCTTAATATGTGAAGGAAAAGTTCTTGTGATTGAATCAGAAAAATAAGCTTCCAGACAAATAACTTGTTATCTACATTAGCTACATAGCATCAGTGCAACTGACTAAATAAGCAAACATGTCTTGGCTTACATTAGAAATGAGGGGGGATTTTGGTTGAACTATCTCTTTAACAGTGAGAGAGTGTGAGGGAAGAGAGTGAGAGCTGGGGGAGGGACAGTTACAGTAAGGAGGTTAGGCTGGATTTTAATAGGCGGGGGATCTGAGGGTGTCCTGTTATATATCACTGTATCCCTCCGGGAGCCCAGCCGGGATGGAGTGATGAGAGGTGAGATTGAGAAATGGCTGAAGAGCTTCTTTTAGCAGCTGCCTGACACAGGAATATAATGACTATCATGCGTATCTATCAGGTAGGTTCACTTGGTAGGTTTACTTAAGTCCATCTGTTGTTGCACAATTTATCAGCCCCCCTTCCCCCCTTTCATCAACAGAGGGGCCATCACAGGACCTCCGCTGGCTGAGCCACATTTGAAGCTGTTGTAAACAGCTGCTGGAGTTTTTAAACACCTCAGTGTTGCTGCTGGACTGAGAACCAAAAACATCCAGCCAACAGCGTCCTGTGACCACTGATGAAGGACTAGAGGATGACCAACACAAACTGTGCAGCAGCAGATGAGCTATCGTCTCTGACTTTACATCTACAAGGTGGACCGACAAGATAGGAGTGTCTAATAGAGTGGACACAGTGTTTAAAAACTCCAGCAGCACTGCTGTGTCTGATCCACTCAGACCAGCGCAACACACACTAACACACCACCACCACGTCAGTGTTACTGCAGTGCTGAGAATGATCCACCACCCAAATAGTACTTGCTCTGTGGGGGTCCATGGGGGTCCTGACCACTGAAGAACATGGTAACAAAGTATACAGAGAAACAGATGGACTACAGTCTGTAACTGTAGAACTACAAAGTGCTCCTATGTGGTCAGTGGAGCTGCTAAAATGGACGATGAGTGTAGAAACAAGGAGGTGGTTTTAATGTTACGGCTGATTGGTGCAGACACACCTCTGATCACCTCTCAATTGAGTTTTCACTAAAACCTGTAGAGCTGTTGAACTGACAGATGAAGTAAGAATCCAGTTTTGTTTAAACTGCTGAGCCAACAACTTATTTTCTTAACTAGGCTTACTTGGCATGCTAAGGTGGCTAAACCGCTTCTCCATTAATATCAGAAACATTATAAAGGAGGAGATGACACTAGTGGACAAATTAATGGGAACTCTTAAAACGTTCAAGTCTGTTTAAGGAGAAAGTTTCGCCCTTCAGTAGAAAGAGCCAATCAGCTTGAATATAAAGCCAAATGCAGGATAAGCTTCCCCTCATTGAGATCCACGTAGTAGCCAGAAAAACCTGAAAAATCACATCATTTCAAATCACATGTGCATCATTTCAGCCAAACGTTAAAAACAATTTATGCTGTTTTTGTTAGATTTTACCAGTGATTGCAAATATGTTTTTGGAAAGTGTTCCGTTTCGGATTTATAGATCTCTCCCCTTTCAGAGGAATCGAGATTCTGGTCATGTATAAGTGGAAATAATTGTCTGGAGGCGTCGCCAAGATGGTCACAGAGTGGACAGACTTTCCTATAAGGACTTCGAACTGAAGAATTTACTGAATGATTCTCTGTAAAACTTTAATATAAAATGTAAAGATTATATTACTTGAAGGTCTTCCATGCTTCAAGTGTCCCAGTGTGGGAAAACAAATCTACCATTGGCTCAATGCTAACACAACACAGGAAATCACAGAGGCTCACTGCAAAACAAAATGGTACCTTGACAAGTGAAATTATCTTCAATTTAGTAAATGTATATAGTATTTTCATTTTGAGATAGTTGTAATCTTATTATTAGATTTTTAGACCTATTTTTAGACAATTTACTTATTTTATGTGATGTTAGTAAGTCAGATTATATCACTATATTGGCAGATAATTTGGCTTGTTTAAAGCACATTTCTTAAAACAAGCAAATATATCTGCAAATAATACTATTAGTGAGATATCAACTAAAACAATTCTAGAAATTAGTTAAATAATCTTAAAATAAGAATCTCAAAATGAGAAATATTAGATATACTAATTAGATTTAGATAATTTAACTTGACAAGATACCATTTTTTGCAGTGCACTGGTGGAAATTAGCATCATTATCATTCTGGTGGTAATTTGGTGAGCAAAAAGTACTTATAAGTTGAAGGATTCTGTTATATTATGATATTTTCATTGTAATATGACAAACAAGTTCATGAAATGACTGCAGTGTATAAATGTCTTGTCTTCTGTTACAGTCCATAGTTGATTGCAACGATATTATACTCTAAACCAACTACATTTCTTGGCTTATAAAAGGTTTACTACCATTATTATTATTATTTTAATAGGTAATTGTGTTATGAATAACAATAATGGCAATAAACACTTCATATGTCTTGCTTGTTGCTTTATCAGAAGCCCCTCTCCTGTAGCTCCACCTTGCTGGTGTACAGTTAGAGACTAGAGCTCATCTGTTGATGCACAGTTTGTGTTAGCATAATCTAAATCAGGGCTCGGCAACATGCGGCTCTTTTACTGTCCTGTTCGAAGCTCCACAGCTGAATTAGATTTGTAGGTAAAAATAAAATAATCCTCCTTTACAGTAAAATAAAGCTCTGCTGATCGTTCAACACAGTTTAACAATAAATGGTCTTAAACTCTGGAGTTAATGTAGAACTGCTAATTCACCCTTTAACCCTGAAGATCAGCGCAGACTGCTGGTCACCATAGCAACACAGACAACAGTCTCGTCTAGCTAGTAGCTAACGAAACAGCAAAGAGAAAGATTTAAGACAAACATTGATAATATGGAGGCGAATGAACTTATTTGCGTCTATAATCACTCCAGCTGGTTTCCTGATACGTTTAATCTGCAACGAGAAACTCAAACAATAAAAAGTTGTGAGTCTGAAGTTGCTTCTCATTCACGAACTTCTTGTTTGAATTTTCTTGTTCCACTTTAAATGATGCAGCAGTTACATTCTAGCACCATTAAGGTGGAATGGGAAGCAAGAAGTTAGCGAATGAGAAGAGACTTCAGCCTCAGAAAAAGTCGAACACCGAGAGACATTTTACAAGAAACTGTTCTACTTTTGAGGAAAAGTTTCCTGCTGGAGATGTGAGAAAAGCAGCTTCAGCTGAGCTAAAGCTTAAAGCAGAGAAAAGTAGGTCTCTGTTTTTATTTATATCTTTCAGCCTATATTAGAACATTATACAACAGTTAGTTCTGGGCATGCAGGCTGATTGGTTGAGAAGCGTTCTAATGGCGAAATAACAGCACGTTTTTTTCACACTGTATTACTCCGCTGAGACGCCGCTGCTAAGCAACGACTTTGACAGCTGTAGGAGACGCTCAGGCCATCCGAACGTTTTTACTTCTTACTTTGAGCACAAACAGAAAATGGATGCTTTTCACATTTGACCGACAGCCGATTTGGTCAGACTCTGAAGATGAGATGACACTAAATTCCCAAACTGTCATCACCACTGAGCAGCTTTTCAGTCGGCAGCTGTGACAGAAGAACAGCTGAACAACCTGGAATCAGCCAGAAATGAACCGAACACCATTTTGTTGAAAGGATAAAATGGCTCTTCTTAACATTCAGGTTTCAACCCCTGCTCTAGCCCTTCACCAGTGGTCAATTTCTGACTACAGAGCTGCTGTTGTTTGGATATTTTTAGGTGGTGGACCACTCTAAACGTAGCAGTCAGGGCCACCCAGATTATATCTGGTCAGTAATGGTCCTATGCAGGTCCCTTTTGATTGATGAATGATTTAGAGGAGCCTATTAAACTGTGCAACAACAGATAGGGGTTTCTGAGAAAGTGGCCACAAGGTTGGTGGACATAGTAAAGGTAGTTACAGATGAAGAAAGAAACAGAGCAAAAAACTCAAAGTTTCCTCAGTTTGTAAGGTCAGTATATTTCACTTTATTTCGCACCTTGAGAAACACGAAACAAATAATTACCAAACTACTGTACAAATTACTTAACGCAAGTGTCCCAATTACATCTATCTATCTATCTATCTATCTATCTAATTACATCAGGACATAGTCAAATAAAGAGCTCTAAATTTCTGTACTGGCAAATACTTAAATAATTATAATCACTCATGTAAAATACAATAGCATGTAAAATACATTTAACAAACAGCGAGAAATGGGACAAAAATTATTCATGCTCCATCTGGCAACATGGCCTTCAGCGCACAGCTGCTTCCAGAACCTTCAAAACACGGAGATGTGATTAATTCACCGTTAACAGTTGGGAATCAACAATTATATGCGCTTTCTGCAAAGCTTCTTAGCTCATATCAGCATATGAAGCAGAGTCTGTTCAGCTCTGTTCTGCTCTTTTCGGATCCTTTTGGTCTAAAATAAAATGCTTGATCTGCTAAAGACAGCTTAAGTCCAAACTGAAGCCATTTGCATCTTTTATTACTCGGCTGAATGTACTTCAGTGAACATCTGATGGATTTCTGAGTATTTTCAAATGCTAATACTTTTACTTCTGAACTTTATTAGTAAGGAAAGTAATCTACTTCTTACCCAGTTCCACTTTAGTCATTAACATTTAGTTCCTAATCCCTTTACTGGGTTTAATTTCAGTCTGTTGTGTTAGTACAGCGCCTGCAGTGCTTACAGGTTCTTAGTTCTCTCGCTTTGGAGTTCAGCGTTTTGTTTAAGACTGAAAAGAGAAAAATAGAGTCGAACAAACTTCACCGTCTGTGCTGATGGACGCTGGATGGACTGAGATGCTCCACTGCGGTTCTGCAGCGGAACTCTCTTTTTAGACCTGATACTAAATTTTACCCCAGTTTGTTTTTTGCTTCACACTTAAAAAAGATGGTTCTTCAAGGGTTCTTTAGTAAAGACAATGGTTCCATTTAGAACCATAAGTTCTATTTAGAACCATTTCATGCTTAAATGGTTCTTTTACACTGTGAAATGGTTCTTTAGATTGATGGAGAATGTGTTGCTTACGGAAAATGGTTCTATATAGCACCAAAAAGTGTTGTTACAAGCTTGGCATCATAAGAACAGAAGAACCCTTTTTGGTGCTATACAGAACCACATACAACACGTTCTCCATCAATCTGAAGAACCGTTTCACCAGGCAAAGAACCATTTAAGCATGCAAATTGGTTCTATGCAGTACCAAAAAGGGTTCTACTATCGTATGATGTCAAGCTTGTAACAACAGCAGAACCGTTTTTGGTGCTACATAGAACCATATACAACATACTACCCATCAATCTTCAGAACAATTTCACCATGCAAAGAACCCTTTAAGCATTCCAATGTTTTTTTTCGAGTGTTCATGGTTCTGTATAGAACCATTTTCTGCACTAAAGTACCCCTGAAGAACCATCAATGGTTCTATATGAATGATGTCAAGCTTGTAACAATAGCAGAACCCTTTTTGGTGCTACATAGAACCATATACAACACATTCTCCATCAATCTGAAAAACCATTTTACCATGGAAAGAACCACTGCATAGAACCATTGCTAAATACAACCACTGTCTTTACTAAAGAACCTTTGAAGAACCATAATTTGTGAGATTGTACTTTCACCTCTACTGGAGTCGTTATTTGACTGAAGTGAGAATCTTTACTGTTTTGTCTGCAGTCCGAGTGTTTTGGCTACTTCTCTCTCTGCTCTTCTCCCTGAGTCTCCTCTGCTCTGTAAGAGGTGATCTGTGGTCACTGAGTCTCTCTGCACTGTTGCTGGGTGTTAGCAGGTTCAGGCTCTGGGAGTGGGCGGTTTTGGGATGCTGTGCACACTCAGACTTTTCCAGGTCAGGCGTCTTGCCTTAAACCAGGCCAGGTCAGAAACTGAGCCGCTGCTCTCTGGTGACAGCCTACAGTAGAGCTGTAACAATGCATTGTGATAGATCCATCTGAAGGTGTCAACTCAACTGCATCAGTTTTAGTCTGGAATGGTAGAAAATTCATTAAAATACAGTACTGTGCAAAATTCAGAGACCATCCTTTTGTTTATTTGAAGCTGCGCTATGTTTGATTTTAGTTAAAGGTAAAAGAAGTAGCATTACTGAGTTATGGGAATAAAAAAATCTGAAATATGGTGAGCAATCACTTCCTAAAGAATCGTTAACTGAATTGATTCACTGTGAGATCAGAGATTCACATCCTTATCCTACACAATCTCTCCAGCCTCATCTTTCATTCATAATGTGTTATGAAGTGAGATGTTATTCGCTCAGACTTTTTGATTATGCTTTAGACAAACCTATGATTTGCCTACAGTTTTTCAGTTAGTAATATAAAAAGAATTTACCAGCAGAATTAAATGTGGGCCAGAAGGCATTATGGGATACTATACACCCTAAAAATGTAATATTTGGCATAATCACAGCTTAGGCTGTTGCTTTCTGACACTATGTTTGGTCATATATTATTATTAATATGTAATAATTATTCATATAGAGTTATATTACAGCACAATTAGAACAAAATGGTAAACATGCTGTTGTTATTAAGTGATAAATATGGGCTGAGCTAATTTTAGAGCACTTATCTGATGTGAAACAGTCCATTTGACCTGCAGCTGTACCATAACACTAGATGTGCTGTGCAGCTGATATCATATTCTGTACATATATATGACCATAAACCTAGACAACCAAATAATCACAATATAGAGTATAGATAATTATACATGAATAAGAAATAAATTCCAACTCATTAATGTTGTCATGATGTTCTGTACTGCCACATTTTTCACCACTGAAGTTTATTAGTAGTCAAGTACATTATACGTTAGTGTACTATACTGTATCTGTGAGTTTACTGTTTTAAAATGAAATCTTCCATTTAAGATCATTTGTAAAATTAAGCTAAACTGATACGGTAATGTTGAATGTTTTTGTTTGGGATGCTATTTGGGATCTATTTCTTGTAAAAACGGGGAAATTAAGCTATTTATAATTTAACTGTTAAAAATATTACATACATATTAAATTAAACTTTTTATAGTTTCTTATAGTGCAACATTATATCAGGCATTAGTTCTAATTTCCAATGAATTGTTCAGTGTATATTAACTCTGGGAAAGCTGAGACGTTGAAGGGGAATTCCACCCATTTTTGAAAAATTCTGTGTAAGTCGATCACTGAGATGTAAACAAAGTCATTCAGTCATTTTATATGTGACACTACAATACACTACATGCAACTCTCCACCATGAATGGATTACAAAAATAGGTTTTAGGAGGCCATACCTTCTTAAAACTGTTGTAAAAAAACATGTATCAGACATCCAGCGGTGTGTAACCATTTTACATAACTTTCTGTGAAGGAGCTTTTAGAGGTGGACGTCTGGTTCCTATCACCACCACTGTGAACAATTCTGACTCTGTAAGTTTCTCCAGAACAGAGCATTTCACACCAAACCACTCTGAATGACTCTGTTTAATTATGTATAGTTTAATTATGTAGAATTTTTGAACAAACTGGTGGAATTCCCCTTTAATATTTATTAAACGATATGCAGTAAAATCACCAGTGTTTATAATGATTTTTACTGACAGTCATTTTTATACCTTTGAGTTTTTATACATTTTAAGATCAATTCAAACCTCTCCCTTGGCTTCTTAGATGACACACCTACAGACTGCTGGAGTCTCATAACTTTAAAGATGCCACAAATTTAAGATAACACTTCAGAATCAAGCTTAACAGTCTAACGACTCAGCTTATTTGTTTATTCGTAGAAGAAGCTAAACACACAATCTTTGAGATCTGTCTCAGCGTCAGTTAAAAAAACTGCAAAACAAATTCTCTTTTCAGGCTTCGACTTTCAAACAGCATCCAATAAAAGCCACTATTAGGCATATATGTATGAGTTTTAAGCATTTATATTTTAATATTTCATGCTGTATTACACATCTTTGCTTAGATATATCATTTACAACTTATCTAACAATCAGGTGTATCATTCCTATACATGTTTTATAATTACATATAATAGTAAATCACTTAATAAATGCTATCAGTTATGTGTTACATTAAAATTGATACAGAGTAAAGTGAGAGATGTACGTGCTAATGTCCAGGGAAAGAAAGAGGCCTACTCAGCATTGGTACTGCAACACAACATGAGCAGCTGCTACTAAAATTGAAAATTATAACATTAGCTATTGATCTGAACCGCAGCACCTTATAGAAGTAACTCCAGTGGCTTTCTGACCACTGTACACAAGAATGGCATCATGCACTAATTAATACCATTTTTTATATATCGTATTTAAGGAAAGATATTTAAGGAAAATTGTGCTTCAAACAACTTTAATCCCTTTTTGCTGAGGCAAAAATATATTTGCATGTGCATTGTATGTGATGGAATCACTGTAATAGAATACATGCATACAATATCTAACATAAGATGACTTGTTACATGCAAAACGATTATAGATTATATCACCACCTATACTGGCCTACACTGTGTTGTGCTGTTTTTGTTGCACACAGTTGACCTTTTCTGCTACAGTAGCGTGAATTGCTCTGATACTCTGCATTTCAAAGTTTTCTTGGAATGAAATTCAGATATGCTTAGATATAATGTTTATAAATGCATTATATTCTATACCCTAAGGAGTATACTGTTCATATTTTTCTGGAAAATACTTGATTCTCTCGACTGCTAGCAGCTAACACTGGTGATTTTACTGTACAGCAGAGTGTTTGTGGGTTATCTACTTTAATTAATATCAGTTCATTGGAAAACAACTAATTCCAGATTAATGTGTGTTATAGTGTGTGTTAAGGTTGTAGGTAGTGTTAAGCTGATGATCTCAGACAGCGGTGAGAGGGGTGGCAGGGAAATCAGGGTTAATGAAGGTAAAGCCCTGGAAATCGTCCTGATCGATGGCTGCAAGTACATCCGGGTCGGAAGGTGTGAGGGCGGAGGAAGCAGACGTGAAGAACTTGTCAAAATTTTCTCCTTTTTTTCCTCCCTGTAAACAGAAAAAGAAAGAATGCACAACCATCAACTTACCATCGTGGCTCTCTAAAGCACTACAGTAGCTGCATCAACTCTACCTGGTGAGGATCTGTAATCCAGTATGAATCTCTAGTCTCTGCACTTCATACAGTCTGACTGTAATAATTGTGGAGCGATTTTAGTCCAGTATGAATCTGCAGTGTGTGTAGTTTTACAGTCTGACGGTAATAATTGTGGAGCGATTTTAATCCGGTAACAACAGGGCTTTACTCATCCACTCTCAGTGCACTGTAAAAGAAAATGCTGTAAAGTCATTTGGGATTAAAGAGAAATTCCAAATAAGCATAATAATTCTGCATAATTAAATGGTTTAGATGTAAACAGAGTCATTCAGAGTGGTTTGGTGTGAAACGCTCTGTTCTAGAGAAACAGAATTGTTTACAGTGGTGGTGATAGGAACCAGACGTCCACCTCTAAAAGCTCCCTCACAGAAAGTTATTACATGAAATGGTGATAAATACACTGCCTGTTGTCTGAGACATTGTTTTACAGTAGTTTTGAGAAGATTTAATATGTTCATGGTGGAGGGATACATGCAGGGTGTTGTGGCAAAATAGTCCACAGAGAATTTTTTTTGGCTTTACTTGTTTTACCATCATCAACACTGTACATAAAAACCCAGAAGACACGTGTATTATAATGATAATAAAATGTCTATATTTGTGTTGTAGTCATGGCGACCCCTGGTTCCTATCACTACCACTGTAAAGAAATCTAAGTCTTTACAATCAGCCATTTCACATCAAACTACTCTGAATGACTGAATTATGCAGAAATTTATAAAATCAGTTTCGAATTCGATTGAGTTAGAAAAATCAAACCCCCTTTTAAGATGCAGTCCTTGATGACCTTAGAGAACTTCCTGCAGCCTGCAGTTCAACATATGAATGGCTGCGTCAACACATCACACACACACACACACACACATATCGCTGTTGTTGAACGAAAACCTCGTATCTCCATTTTTGACGTTTTTCAGTTTTTGACATAATTTGAAAATGCCCTTTACATTGTATGTAAATTTCATGATGAATGGACTAAAAGAAACGGCCCAAAATGACTTGGAAAAATGTCTGGTTCTATTGACTTACATTAAAACTAAAGTAGGTTTTTTCCTTCTCCTGTAAAGTTACCATTTTGGAGATACGAGGTTTTGTTCCGACAACAGCGATATGCTCATATAACACAGAGATAAATACTTAAGCAGGAGAAATTTGGGGACAGAGCCTGATGTAATTTAGAGGAGGGCTTGTTTTCATTTTGCAGTCTGTAACACACATGTGCACAAACACAAATAGAGTGAAAGAAATGAGATAAAAAAAACATAAAACTGAAGTAACAGCTGTTCAGAATGACAAATAACAAACATCAACTGAAAGCCTGAAAAATAGTGTTCAGATGTAGCTCAGTCCTCACTGCCCACTGCCACACAAACCACCCCCACACAAACCCCTACACACTTAAAAAAGACAGTTCTTCAAGGGTTCTTTAGTAAAGACAGTGGTTCTATATAGAACACTCAAAGAACCATTTCATGCTTAAATTGTTCTCTGCATGGTGAAATCATCCTTCAGACTGATGGAGAATGTGCTGTGGATGGTTCTATACAGAACCTTTTTAAAAAGGGTTCTATATAGCACCAAAAACAGTTCTTCTATTGTTACGATGTCGAACCTGTAACAGTAGAAGAACCCTTTTTGATGCTATCTAGATCCCTTTTCAATCTTCAAGGTTCTATATAGAAAACACATATAAAACACATTCTCCATCAATCTGAAGAACCATTTCACCACGCAAAGAACCACTTAATCATGCAAAGGCTTCTTTGAGTGCTCAGGGTTCTATATAGAATCATTTTATTTACTAAAGAACCCCCTGAAGAACCATCCTTTTTAGCTGTGTAGCACCAAAAAGGGTCCTGCGATTGTTACGATGTCAAGCTTGTCACAATAGAAGAACTCTTTTTGGTGCTATATAGAACCATATACAACACATTCTCCATCAATCTGAAGAACCATTTCACCATGCAAAAACCCTTTAAGCATGCAGATGATTGTTTGAGTGTTCATGGTTCTAAATAAAACCACTGTCTTTATTAGAGAACCCCTGGAGAACCACTTTTTAAGAGAGTACCCCTGCCCCAGCACCAACACCTTGTCCTAACAGCGAGTGATGTGATTAAGTGACCAACGACAACAAAGCGCTCCTTTTCTAATTAATGAAGCTGTCTGCACCGCCTGCGAGCCACATCGCTTAAGGAGAAACTCATGGATTTCTAAGACTCGTCCAGTAAACAATTTGGAGAGAAACTGCCTGGACGTTAGAGGTGGACACCGTTTGATTTGTGTCACTGACTGATAAGGATACTTAGCTTGTTAGCTAATTAGACGTAGCAGATATAAGTGAGCAGAAACAAACGAGCTGCGCAAAACCAGAGCAGAATAACACTATTTAACTCTGTTATTTACACTACTGATGTTAAATGAGTGGATAAAACATAATGCGTTATATATTCTATTAAATCAATGTCCCAAAATCACAGCTGCACAGCTGTCAGTACAGTAGCTCTTTTCAGATTGGTCCGCAGACTGTTTACATCTTATTCTTGACGCTTCCAGTGTGGACACCCAGAAGGCTTTGTGATGCGATGTGATACTACATTCGGACGCTCGCTTGCTGTTAGAATGCGGTGTGAGAGTTACTGTAATGTTGGTACTGACAGCTCTGGGTTTGAAGGGTGGCTGAATCTCCAGTCTCTCCAGCCTGTCCCAGTCGATCCAGCGGAAAAAAGGATGCTCCCGGATCTCTCTCTCCGCATCCTCTCCTCCTCCCAAGCGCTTGCCCGGGTTCTTGGTCAGGAGCTATGAACAGAGACAGAGAGAGGAGGTTGTGTATGGTTTAAAGGAGAATTCCACCAATTTTTCCAAAAATGGTACAATTCAGTGGATGAGAAACAGTCATTCAAAGTGGTTTGGTGTGAAAGGGTTGATTGTAGAGACTGTCTTTACAGTGGTGGTGATAGGAACCAGGGGTCGCCATGACTACAACACAAATATAGACATTTTATTTACTATCCAGAACCACCAGTGAACCTACACGAGTCTTCTGAGTTTTATATGTACAGCTGATGATAGTAAAATAGCAATAAATCTGAGAAAGTCTTCTTTGGGGACTATTTTGCCTTAGAACACCCTTCATGTATCCCTCCCCTGTGAATGGATTAAAATAAATTGATTAAAATACATCGTAGGCCAGAATTTTTTATCACAAAACTATCGTAAACAGTGTCTCAGACACCAGTCAGTGAATTCATAACCATTTCATATAATAACTTTCTGTGAGGGAGCTTTTGAAGGTGGACGTCTGGTTTATATCACCACCACTGTGAACAATTCTGACTCTGTAAGTTTCTCTAGAACAGAGCGTTTCACAACAACCTACTCTGAATGATTTCATTGACATGTTAAGCATTTAATTATACAGAAAAATTATACAATTTTGAAAAATCTGCAGAGTTCCCCTTTAATGCGTAAGCATATTTAAACCATTGCATGCTTATCTATTTTCCAACCTCTCTTTTTCCCTTAGAATCAAACATGCTGTTTGTTACTGTGCCTTTAAGACTGATATATGTAAATGACCTCTGTTCTGATGTCCTGTGCCCTGTGTAACACCTTGTCCAAAAGGCAGCCTGTTTAACAATGTTTAATCCCTTCCCCACATCTTCCACTCCAAAAACTCAATAACTCTCTCTATATATTTCTGTCACAACAAAACGTCGCATCTCCAAATGGTAACTTTACAGGAGAAGGAAAAACCTTCTTTACTTTTAATGTAAGTCAATGGAACCAGACGTTTTTCCTAGTCATTTTCCAGACATTCCATTCAAGCAACAATGGCGACATTTCAGAGTTTGTTTATGGGGCAGTTGTGGGCTGGAGGTTCGGGAACCAGCCTTGTGATCACCGGTTCGATCCCCTGAGCCGACATAACGTGAATCAAGTGACCTTGAGGAAGACACCAAACCCCCAACAGCCAATCAGAGCAGAGCTCATCAGATTATTCATTAGCCCCACAAAAAGGGGAAAACAGGTTGTTTCATTCTAGGGCCAAACCATAGACGTGTAAAACCGCATCTGGGCATTTTTCGTCAGTCACATACCTTCTACGTAGACATCAGAGAACAATTTAAAATACTGAATAACTGTGTTCGATGGCCTCTTTAAAAAAAGTATGAAAAATGTAGTTTTCCATGCGTGGGCCCTTTAAAATAGGCTTGTAGAGATGAACTCCTCGCTAAGCTCCACTAAGATAATGTTTTATCTTACTTTTTCAACTTGGAGTTTAATTGAAAACATTGTGAAAGCTTATAAAAACTGTTTGTGTGAGGACACAATGACAACTAAACATCCTTTACAAAACAGCAGGAAGTAGATTACCCCCTTGCAAATGGCGACAGCCTCCCGGGACAGACTCTTGGGATAAGAGACGCTTTGCTCCATGATGGACTGGAACAGCTCCTCCTCATCGATCCCATCAAATGGAGGCTGAGAAAGAGAGGATTCAACCACACAATAAAAATACAGCACTAAATTATGCAATGATTGAGTTATACAGTAATAATGCACTTTAGGTGATGAACTAGTCAGAATTTAACATTCATAAGGGTTTTTTAATCTTCAGTACTTCAGTTTTTCCACGGTTCTGCAATTTTCTCCACACTGACAGTAACACTTTTTTCATGGTAGTTGTCTTTGTTGTTTTTGTTGCGTAATCAAGGTTTTTAGGGATAAACATCTGATTGATTGTAATACTCTGTCCAGCTTTGCCCGTCATTTTTGTCTGTTTTCCCTTCTCGTTTACCTTCCCTCGTGTTTTTGGTCATGTGCTCATGTTTTTGCTTTGGTTTTCCTGCTCCTCCCTTACTCCGCCCTTTTGTCATGTCCCTCACCTGCGTCTTGTCTGTAGCCATCCTGTGTTTCTTGTTTGAATGCTTACGTTGAAAACAGTACGTGACATTGTTTGTAAACATCATATAAGCCTATGTATTTAAAATAAAGTGGTCACTAAGACGTAAATAAAGCGCTGTTTGGCTTTTTAACCCCTCAATATCCCAGGCTTATTACATACTAAGCCTTATTATTCAGTAACTACAGGGACGTCAATGCAGACTGGCTGAGTAATTCTTAGGTTATAGATGTGTGTAATAAAACTTTGGGCCCTGACCATGTAAGGGGGTAATGTAAAACACTGTACAAAATAAAATAGAAAACCAAATAAGTGATAATCCAAAAATAGAATGGTTGATATGTGTTTTTTTTGTTGGAGGGGCTCATTTGTTTTCCCAGTTTATATTCCCCTCGTGTTTGTCTTGCCCCTTGCTTGGCATTATTTGCTCTCAGACTCTGCTACTGCGTCTTTTTTCCTAGTGATTTGTACTCAGTTCAGTTCTATTTGGTTCTTTGTTTAGTAGTTCTTCCAGTGTCTTAGTTTAGTTTGTTTAGTCCTGTTGTTTATGGTTTACGCTGTTGTCTGTTTCTGGTTCCTACTACGTTACATTGACAAATTAAGTGTAAAGTTCACTTGCTTCATGTGTTTTAATGCTAGCGAGCCAAATTAACACTGCGGTCCACACCACTAGCTACTGTAGTGTGACAGTAGTTACTCTCAGAGATGTATTGTCTTTGCCACATTAATACACAACAATATGTTATATACATACAATCATGCTGCTTGGAGACAGTAATGGAGAGAAACAAACAGAGCCAGAAATCTAGTAGAATCTATAAATCTAATAGAAATAAGTGTTCATTTAGGCTAGATGACTTAAGTGTGAGCACAGTATTAATCACATTGTTTAAGTTTATCAAAATCAAACCCGAGTTCAGTGGTTTCAGGAAAAGAATTAATAGATTTTTAATAGACTGTCATATTAATTACTCTGTTGGGGTGTCAGGAAAACCCAACATTATGACATTGTGCAAAACACTACACACATTCCCACTGTTTACACCGAAATGGATATTTGAAGAGGTTTCTTAATGCTGTGTATAGTCATAAATTGACATAGATAAATATAAATGTAGGTCAAAACTGAAAATAACCAAGCACTATGGGAACAATTCAAAGATATGTGTGTACGTCTGGAACAACAGATGTTCTAACTAGTGATGCACTGAAAAGAAAATTCTACACAAAAAATTTCGTAATTTGCCATTTTAATTATGCTTCTGAATTAATGTCATAATGCTGACAATGATTCAAAGGCAGTAATCGCCAGGAAAGAGAACTGAGAGAGCTAGAGGACTAACTTAACAGCTTGTTAAATAATATTAAATGTAAAATCATTTTAAAGACAACATTATGAAAATGTAAATTTCATTGTTTCTCACAGTCATCTATTGCTGAATTCCGGAGTGACTCTGCTGTAATGATGGAAAACATTGTTGAAACATTGAAAATATTGTTTTCAATACGTAAAGTACGTGGACATGGCTTTGGAACTCCTGCCTATCAGCTTGAAGTTTCTCCAGCAGGGGGTGCTATTACAACACTAAAGTCGCTATACCGTTTCTAGTTTGGAGATTGATGTTTGCAGTAACAACTTTCAAAACCAAAGATGAAAAAGTTAATTACCAACAGATACTGAGGTACACAGTATTATGTGATTATGAAGATTTCTTAGACCTTCCTTTCATGGAGAAGAAAGAGGGCACATTAACTCACCTGGCCAGCCAGCATCTCATAGAGCAGAACCCCATATGACCACCAGTCTACGGCTTTACCGTACGGCTGATACGCTACAATCTGACAAACAAACAAATAAATAAATGACTAAACAGAGTCTTCATAGCAGAACCATCTCATGTATCATATGGCTACTAGAGGAATCTGCCGATAAGCAAACATAAATTTTATTTCGAATAGCAGGGCTGTCCCGAATACTACATTTGGGCTCTGGAGCTTTGGCAGCAATCAACAGTGAACATTCGAAAGTTTCGTCCTGGGGAGGGGGAATGTTTTGGAGAAAGTCTTTCAGAAAATTTGCATCTGATGCATGTGCTGAAAGCACATCCACTTCCTCCGCTATAAAATCTTAATCTCCTTTCCTTGAACGCTGCGGTGATCACAGCGCGGCTTCACTCCATCAACCAGGACCACTAGCCTCTCTTAGTCGAATTTGGGGGTCCAGTTCTAATTAATAGAAAAATGGAAATGGTCCAGTTCAATTTAATGGAATAAAACCTCTTTACATTAACTTACATTAAAAATAAATGACATGCCGTCTCATTTAAAGATACCATTTTGGAGATGCTTGTTTTTTCGGCCAGTGACAACATTCTGCCTTCTAGCCGACGTTTTTTCAGGGACGTCCATGCTTGTTTCAGCATGCCAATCTCAGAAACATTCTGCATGTGTTACAACAGCATGGCTGCGTAATCAGAGAGTGCAGGTGCTAGACTGACCTGCCTGCAGTCCAGACCCGTCTCTCATCAAAAACGTGGTGCATTACGAAAGTGCAAAATATGGCAACTAAGGCCCTGTACGACTTGTTTAACAGTCAAAAGGAAATGTGATGTGAGACAGTTTGACCAAAATCTTCTGGAAGGTTTTGCAGGCATCATAACTGGAATGAGCACCGTTTTTCAATACAACACAGGTTGAACAGAATTTACTAATCACTGCTTTCTGTTTTTGTAAGTATTTCACATTCTCTCCAAATGGTTTTGGAATTGAGGTTTGTAAAAATGCTGAACGTTTTGCTAAAAAGAATCACAGAGATTTGGACTTGGGGTTGCTCAGTTGGAAGATAAGCCTAAGAAAATCATTTTGCAGCCGTCGTACGCACAGTGTTTGTGTGTGATAATGCAGAGATAATGTAGTCGTGTGTGTGTGTGGGAGAGCGTGAGTGAGAGAGATTAATTTCCTTGCCAGCAGGGACACATATTGTGTCTGCATAAAATGACGGGGACATGGGGATCAATTTTTTTACGTAATAAAATCAATAAGAGTGGGTTTAACTGGTGGGTTAACGATATCGTGCTGACGCATGCAGAACTAGAGTTCACACACACACACACACACACACACACACACACACAGAGTGACACACACACGACAGTGAATGTAATCACACTCACATGAGTACGAGTGCACATGCACATACACTTACACAGTGGTATGTGCTGACCGATCACACTGATTGAACGTTAGAGATTAATTACTCCAAACTGAAAACAGCAGACATGCTGTATCTCAGGGGTGGAGATGGATGGCTGGGGTTGTAGGACTGTAGGACGGTCAGAAATATCGCAGCTGTGTTATGACAAGACACAGGGCTTAAAATCTGAACAGAGGGTTGGGCAATGTGGCAATATGTTCTCAGTATCATGATGTAAATGACGCTGTAACATTCTTTTCTGAGTATATGATGGGTACGGTCAGTACTTCTACAAAGATCTCCCACCTCCTTTCTCGGCGGAGAAATATTGTGTGCGTTTACATGCACTTAATAATCCGATAACTGCAGAAAATCAGATTTTGTCAGTAATCCGATCAACACATTTACATGCACTTGAGTAATCAGACAATGGAAAACTCCAGGTCTACATGAGTCAGACAGTAATCAGATTTCACTTTACAACCAGCCAATAAACTCACAGAAGAAGACGTGATGTAAACATAATATAAAACTCAAACTTCATGCCGCAGCTTTTTAAAAAAATATCAAATCACTTTACCTGAAAATATGAACAAACATCATCTAGAAGATGAGGAACATTTAAACCCTTCATTTTGTTAAGCATGTATTTGGTTTCAGTGTCGCTCCAGAAGCGTTTTTCTGGTTCTCATGGCGACGCTGCTCACTTATTTCCGGTACCGCCGTCTGTTTTCACACATGCGCAGACTAAGAAATCCGAAAGAAGTCAGAGTAAGAGTTCACATGCACTGAGGAATCTGATTACTGAACTAAAATCCAGCCTCTTTATCAGATTTCCTAATCAGATTTCTAGACCTTACTCTGATCTAAATATGGGTATGCTGTTTACATGAACATTCGAATAATCAGATAACTGCAGAAATCCGATAATGATCGGATTATTGAGTGCATGTAAACACACTCACGGTAACATCAGCGCAGAATGAAATGGGGTGAATGCTCTTTTATTTATTGAACAGGCACTTCAAAGACAGCAAAAAATGCCCTGTCCAGTGCTAACCCAACATGAAACACAGGGAGGGGGTAAGCTGGGATAATACAACATACGAGGAGGGTAGAAAACAACAATTACTACAACAGCGCCTTTTACCCAGGGAGCGTAGTGCATCCCAAGAGCCACTCTGCATGGCCACACCCTCTAAGCTCCTCATGGGAGTGCATCCCACAGCGGACGACACAATATCTTGCGTAGAAGACAGTGACTGAAGACAGTGACGAGTGTTAGCTTTTGCTTTTAGCTCAACCAAAAGCAGCCTCCCTCCCTCCCTCCCTCCCTCCCTCACTAGTGTCTCCTGCTCATCCTGATTTAAGCACAACATCTAAAAAATCTCTTGGCTTTTATGACCGGGGCAGAAAATATTTGAATAATATTGCAACCCTGATAAGTTAAACGAGTTCAGTGCACTCACTGATATCACCATGTGGGACTTGCTTTTCTATAACACGCCATTTTGTGCCATGAAGATGAACTGAGGTTCACTTCAAAGAACCCTCAGCAGAGATGAACCACAGTTTACTTTAAATAACTCTCTGCAGAGATCCACAGTTTATTTAATTAACCCTGTAGCTTCCAAATCACATGAATTCATGCGAGCTGTATTGTATGCTCTATCAATTAATAAGTCTTATGTATGGTGGGAGTTGCGTCTCAGAGCAACACAACAAAATGCCTTAAAACTTTAAGCCTTGCGTTGCGACAAAAGTGTCAACCTGGAAATGGAAAGCCTGTAAACAACAAGTCCAGTGCCCAGTAACTGTATAAACTAAACAGTAGCTGAATGCCCCTCACGACAGAATCTTATTTTATTCATTTATTTTCATCAATTGTTTGAGTTGCCCTCCTGTTTCTATTGCAGATTTTTAGTCTTTTTAAAATGCAGCACTACTATTTTATTGGTGAAATTTGTCCGTTCAACTCGTGTTCCATGTATTGCGATACATATTGTGTATTGTGAAAGTGTCTTCAAGTATCATATTATATTTTTGCCATATTGCCCAGTCTTACATGAACACCTAAGACAAAACAGTCAGAATGAGATATTGTGGGTTCATATACAATCCTCATCCACTTCACTAGAAACGCCAAGCTCCACCTTGATGTTGATGCATCCTCTAGTCCTTCATCGGTGGTCAGTTTTTGACCACAGAGCCACTCTTGGCCGGTTATACTTTTGAGTGAAGGCCCACTCTCAACCCAGCGGTGACACCGAGGTGTGTAAAAAAACCCCAGCAACACCGCTGTGTCTGACACACTCATACCGGCACCACACACACTACCATCTCAGTGTCGCTGCTGTGCTAAGAATGGACCACCACCCAATGATATCTGGACAGCAGCGGTCAGAAATTGACAAATGATGATAAGGGTAGAGGGGGCTGATAAACAGCAGCAACAGATGAACTCTGGAGTCTGTAACTGTAAGTCTATATAGTGGAGCTATAAGGTAGATGGAGAGGTGGTGAGTGGAAGTATATATGAGTTTCTTAGTGGCTACACAGTGTATGTCCACTATGTGACTGTGTCTACTAAGAGTAACGGTCTTACAACGGCACCAGTTTTGTACTGATTTCTGTAATGTAGCACGCTGTGTTAATGTGAGTTGGGTCTGAGGGTTTGAACCTCAGGAGCGATGTAGTCAGGAGTGCCGCAGAACGTCCGTGTCGTGTCTCCCTCCAGCATGCCTTCTCTACACATCCCAAAGTCAGCTATCTTTATATGGCCCTCACTGTCCAACAGCACGTTATCCAGCTTCAGATCTCTGACAGAGAGACAGAGAGAGAGAGAGACAGAGAGAATGTGCTTGTTACTTGACAGCACCCAGTATACAGAGAGTACACACTTAAATGGTTCTTTAAGGGTTCTTTAGTAAAGGCAATAGTTCTACTTTAAACCATACATTCTGTATAGAACCATTTCATGCTTAAATGGTTCTTTGCATGGCGAAATCGCTCTTCAGATCGATGGAGAATGTGTTGTATATGGGTCTATATAGAACCCTTTTGAAAATGGTTCTGTATAGCACCAAAAAGGGATCTTCTACATTCATCATTACAAGCTAGACATCATAACAAAATCAGAACCTGGAACCCTTTTCAAAAATCATCTACATAGAAGCTTTTACAACACATTCTCCATCAATCTGAAGAACAATTTCACCATGGAAAGAACCATTTAAGCACATTGAACTACTGCCTTTACTAAAGAACCCTTGAAGAACCATCTTTTTAACTGTGTAGGGCTTGAATGATACATCCTTTGTCCAATAAAACTGGCTGATGTTAAAGTTCTAAATGGTATTTTTTGAAATACACATTCAAAAATGTGATGCTATTTTGAACACAAGCTGTTTGTTTTATGTTTATATTATTTAAGACTGTTTATGTCGTTTGAGTTTAACAAATTCAACAACTATATTTGACAAATTACAATCATATAAGTCACTAAAACACTAGAACATTTTTAACCATATAATTATCTCCGCTATACTGTCACTGATTTAAAGTTTTAGCAGCTTAAAATCGATAATGTTGACTGAATGTTCACTTCACAATACAGAATAACACACAGTGGATAACTGTGTCCATGTTTTGTGCAGTACCTGTAGATGATGCCTTTGCTGTGCAGGAAGAAGAGCCCCACTGCTATCTCTGCTGCATAGAACCTGCAGGAGATTATTCATTAATGTCCGTGTTCAGGTTGATAAAAGGAGAGAAGACAGATGTGGAGGACTGAGAGCAGTGCTGCAGGACTCACGCTGCATGTGGCTCTTTGAATTTTCCAACAATCTGAATATGAAACATCAGATCCCCACCATTCACATATTCCATCACGTAGTATAGCCGATCCTGCAAGAGGAACATTATTATCCACCACCAGTCGCTTAGTCATTCAAACTCTCCTCTCCATGATAGGAATGATTCTGCAGTACAAACACCATCACCAGTCACTGATCCCGAAAATGCGAAGTGTATTATCCAAAAATTAATAAGAATTATTCAGTGTTATAAATTATTCAGAAAATACTATGAATTATTTAGTATCTACTATAAATTATTCTCAAATGAATATGAATAATTAAGTAACTACTATAAATTATTCCATATCTACCATGGATTAATCAGTATCTATGAATTATGAACTATTCAAGAATCACTATGAATTACTGAGTAACTACTATAAATTACTATTTAGAAATGAATGTGCACTATTTACTAACTACTACGAATTTTTCAGAAATTACTATTGATTATTAAGTAGCTATTATAAATTAATCAGTATCTACTATGATTTATTCAAAAACCACTATGAATTATTCAGTATCTACAATAAATGATTGAGAAGTAAATAAGACTTATTCAGTAACTACTAATTATTTCAAACATGAATTATAAACTATTACAAACTATGAATTATTCAGTAACTACTATAAATAATTCCGAAAGTAATATGAATTATTCAATAACCACCATAAATGATGCAGTATATACTATGAATTAATCAGTATCTACTATGAACTATTCAAGAATTGTTATGAATTACTGAGTTTCTACTATAAATTATTCAGAAATTAAAATAAATTATTTATTAATTACTACAAATTTTTAAGAAATTACTATAACTTATTAAGTAGCTATTATAAATTAATCAGTATCTACTATGACTTACTCAATGACCACTATTAATTATTCGGTATCTACTAATAATTATTCAGTATCTACTATAAATTATTCCAGAAATACTATGAATTATTTAGTACCTGTTAAAAGTTATTCCAAAATGAACATGAACTATTCAGTAACCACTATAAATTATTCAACATCTACCATAAATTAATCAGTATCTACTATAAACTATTTAAGAATCATTATGAATTAATGAGTTACTACTATAAATTATTTAGAAATTAGTATGAATCATTAAGTAACTACAACAATTTTTAAGGAATTACTATTAATTATTAAGTAGCTATTACATATTAATCAGAATCTACTATGATTTATTCAATACCACTATGAATTAATTAGTAACTAGTACAAATTATTCAATATGTACTATAAATTCTTCAGTAACTACTATGTCTTACTCAGTATCTACTACGAATTATTTAATAACTACTATTAATTATTTAGTAATTACTGAAAACTACTCAGTAATTAATATGCAGCACTCAGTAACTATTATGTATTACTCAGCAGCTACTATAAGAACACACTGGCGTGCAGGTCAGATGATCTCATTCTGCACCTATAAACAAAGACTAGTTAAGCAGGGCAGTCAGTGGATTCAGACCAAGACAATGGATGCCACATTAAGTCTGGTATTGATTTTGATGCAGAATGTGTTCAGGATACAGCCACACTGACACTTTTCTTCAGGAAACCATTTGAAGGAGCAACCAGATAATGAAGGCATTGCATAATTACTCCCTGTCAATCTTCACTTCCTTAGATAGATACACACACACAGGCACATTATGTAATCCCCCCCAGTCAAAATTTTAAAAAGCAATCTGTTCTCATTAAGTAACCCCTCCCCTCAGGGCTATTAATGTCCTTGGCAAGAGCATCAGCACCAATTAATTAATTTAATAACTGTAGCTCTTTTTTAGGCCAGCATGCACCTCCATTTAATGAAGTGAAAATAATGATAGAAAGTTTTATCATGATTCAGTGGCATTTCTGAGTGGAAACACTGTGCTGACCACACCGTGCCCACCAAGGAAACTCACTCAAGACAACAAACTGAAATGCAGGGTTTTACCCAACGAACACGGCAAATGGCCAGCGCTGAAAAATGAGATGGCTTTTTAGTGCAGGTGGGTGAGCGGCGTATGTCCTGGAGGAAAACATCACAGCTGTTCCATCAGTGGGAGCTGAGAGATAATACTGCCATTTACACTGCTGTAGTGCTTCCTACACTCATTATATTTATCTCTGCTATTGTATTCTTGTTTATTCTCAGTCATTTTAGAATCTTCTATGGGTCTATTCATTCATACTCTGGGCACACCTGGGCAAAATTTTCAGCTTCCTATGATGTTAAGGTTTACACAGTGAGCGAATTTGAGTCATTTTATACATGTATCTGCAACCAAACTGGTTTTACATAACAGGAAACTTTGAATCCAAACCTTTAAACTGTAGTGTGAGGTATACGTAAATGTGCTCTCTCACGCCGCCTCTACACTCACCTCGGTCTGGAAGGCGCAGTAGAGTGAGGTGAGGAAGTGTGGGCGGCCGCTTAGCCCCAACACTCTTCTCTCCACCATCGCACTTTCTGTGTCCTCATCCTGAAACAGGACGTCCTTCTTCAGCACCTTCACCGCAAACAGCCGCTCGCTCCCTCTCTCCTCTGCCAGCATCACCTGACACACACACACACACACACACACACACACACACACAACAACTTCATTCTGCATTCTCTCTGCCTCAATGTTAATCAGGAGGATTCCTGATGTGAGTAAGTGTTAGCACAGTCAGAGAACGGCAAGAGATTGCAAGTTTGATCCTATCTGTGCCTGGAAGTCTGAGCATAACTAGCTTTGTCCTCTCTGGGTGGGTAGGATGGTCCTCCTTCTCTCCCACCACTCAGTGCGTGTGTCTGTCGCTACGGAACAGACTTAGCAGTTAGTGTTCTCCTCCAAGCGTGTTGAGCTCCAGTGACCTTGTGTTATCTGCAGTTTGAAAAGATGCTAGCTTGCTAGCACCATGTGATGGGGAGAGCTCAGGAGAAGCTTTTACTCCAACCCATCTGTACTAACAACGATACTTTCTCTGAGTAGACAACAAAGTTGTAGATAAGAGCGTCTGCTAAACGCTGTAAATGTAAATGACACATTGTTATGTATAGAAATGGTTAAAATTGTCTATTTTTTAGATATTATACAGTGTCACAGAACCACATAATCAAGTCTAGTAGAGATCAATTAACAAACTGACACAGTTTGTAGAGAGTGGGTGATGATGTACACATGCAGTTAGCGTGAAGCTAATTGGTGGGGTATAAGCCACTGGTCTGCTAGCCTTGTTGCTCCAGCACAAAACTCACTTTGGCATTTTGTATATCATTCCTAATATATTAGGGCTCAAGTCACATGTTTATCTAAAGAACTGAATGTTATGGTTATTGAATATTATAAGGTTATCTGGCTCATAATGCACTGATATAAAATTTCCTGGGTGAAAACTGAAAGTCTATGTATTTAAATGCAAAATGCTATAGGGTAGTAAAGAAGTAGATAAAATCTACTTTAAACAGGACAAGGCTAAGCTGACAACAAACACATTTTACACAAGAATAAACGGTAACACTTTATTTGGAGTGGTCCTTTGTAGACGATTAATAAACAGATTATCAGTAACACATTAACAACACATCAGTGAAGTAGCAGCAGTGAAGCATCTCAATACACTGAAGTAAATATCTAGTAGATGTTCTGTTGATACATAACTTAAATTAAGTAGATGTGTTGTTAATATATTACTTCCATTATGCAAAACCTAACCTACCAACCTTACCCAACACCTAACCTTCACCCTGGCCCTAATCCTAATCCTAACCCTAACCTTAACCTCAGCCCAAAACCTAACCCTAACCCTCATATGTTTTTGTTGTTACTGAGAATCTGTTGAGTGTTTGTTTCGTCTAATAAATAAATAAATAAAGTGTCACTTAATTAATTCACTGAAATGATTACAGTATGTAGATTACAGCGTGTGCTATGAAATCCAAAGTCCTTAAAAACAGAGAACACTTGGTCATTCAAGGCAATGAATTCCATTATTGTGTAGTTTGCTGTGCTCTGTGTATCGAGTGGGACGTCAGGTTTTCAGATGGTATTAGGTGGTATTGTGTGTCGTACCCTCTGTTGATACTCGACATGAACAGCAATCATGAATCTCTTATCTAATGAAGTAGCTCCACCCAACCGACTTTTTTCCACTGTTGATCTGAGTGAAACGATATTAAACGATAAACGATATTAATCACAGTGTTTCTTTTTCATCATCATTCAAACGACATGCTAAGTATTTGATTTTGGCAATTTATTGTAGTCCTATTTAATCTTTTGTTTGTTTTTTTTTCAGCCAAAATATTCTGCCTTTGTCTTTTCCAGACAAAAAACAAAGCAATGATTGTTTTGCTGACCAAAATTTCGGTGCATCCTTATTTCTCACCATAATAATTTCAGCCTTTACGCAGAAGAAGTGTTTTAAGTCTAAACCAGGATTAGCTATGTGATCAAAATTCACTCCTGCAGAATGCAGAGTTTAATTTTGAATGCACGGCTGCTCACTTGCCCTCCCCTTTTGCTCTTTCCTTCCTTTCTGTCATCCCTCGTTCTCCTTTCCATGTCACTTTTCTCCACCCTGCCCCCCTCATTGCACTGTGTGTCAGATATCTCGCTGTCTCCAGGTCCCGTCTCTCTCTCTCTTTCTAATCTCATCCTCCTCTCCTTCCTTTCTTTAGCATGCCGCTGCGCCCTGGAGGATGCACTGTCTACTGAGCATAACCCTGCACTCTTATATAAGCAATCCTCTAGTGCACACGCTCACACAAGGGCATGCACACAGGCACACACACACATTCACGTGCACAAAGACGAGTGCATTTTTAGTAATTAAAGCGAATGTTTGGGCCAACATCAAATTTTTCCTAAGTCCCCCTCCACCTTACCCCAAATGTAATCAATCAGCCTAGACACGATTGTGTCTGAAGTCTGCTATTTTTAGTTACAAGGCTAATATAGCTAACAAGTAATGGAAGCTAAAACTCCACCCATTAGCATCAGGCACACTGCACACCTAAATCACAGCACACCTGCCTCACACTGTGTGGAGTTGATAAGTCATTTCTAATAGACTTGCTTAAGTGGTTTCTGACACCTTGTGACACATTGTTATCTATGTTAGCTACATTAGCCTCTTAGCTCCAGCGCAAAACAAATTTTGGAAGGAAAGAAGCAAATTTCTTTACAGTGGTGGTGATAGAAACCAGGGGTCGCCATGACTACAACACAAATATAGACATTTTATTTACTATCAAAACCACCAGTGAACCTACACGAGTCTTCTGAGTTTATATGGAATGTTGATGATGGAAAATAGTGGAAAATCTGAAATAATATGTTTTCTTTGGGGACTATTTTGCTTCCTTCTCAAAATTATAAAATAAATCATAAAACAACCAGGCAGTGAATTCATTACCATTCCATCTAAAAACTTTCTGTGAGGGAGCTTTTAGAGGTGGACGTCTGGTTCCTATCACCACCACTGTGAATAATTCTGACTCGATTTCTCTAGAACAGAGCGTTTCACACCAAACCACTCTGAATGACTTTGTTTACATCTAAACCATTTAATATGCAGAGGTTTAAAAATTCAGTGGAATTCCTCTTAATTTGTTGCTATTTGGGACTAAAGGGACATGAAGCTACAAGACTGCATGTATGTTATGCAAGTTCACTGCAATGCTGTTAAACCAACATTAACCATCTTTAGTGTTTTTGCCTGGTTAAGTGGCGCATCATTCCGTCCTCGCCCTTGATCTGAATTGCCACTGGCTTATTGTGCTAAAGGATAATCGGAATGGACCTCACAAAACACTGAATAATCCATCCATCTCTACCAAGCGAGAATAAACACTACACGCATGGCTGAAACACAATAAAATACAAATGTCTTATAAAAATTGCAGTCAAAAGCAAAAAACTGTGCATTTCAGCTAATTCTGTTTTAGTTTATCAGACAGAATAAGCAGTGCAGGCTAAACAACACAGTTATCAGGGCTTGTATGCTAATGCACACAGACCAGCTTGAATGTGTGTCGTGTTTTTCTGTGTTTTAGCCTCTCATTTACATGAAAAAGCGCTTTAGTTCACTGAGACACATTTAAACTCTGTTTGCAGTATTTAACTGTGGACTGATACAACATATTTGAAAATGGTGATATGGCGTTCATGGTTACTACAGTTTTCCTTGTGATGAAGCCTCTGTATCTGACACGGCTGGTGACTAGACTGTTAGTGTGTCCATAATATCACATTTCATTATTTGATGTTATCAACCAAACAGAAGCTATTTACTTTTTTTATTATCATAAGAGGAGAAATACAGTAAAACATGTCCAATCTTGGACTCGGATGTGTTGTTCCCTTATTATTTCTGCACTTTTCAAAAATAGAGTTTTAAGCCTTTAATGTTCTGCTCAACCATTTGGTAGAGCACATTTTGAGTCATTACATATGCCACAAAGTGCCATCTCGACTGTTTGGTAGACGTGAATATTTTAAAAATTGTGGGGTCGAAAAAATAAAAAAAACCAAAAAAAAACCCAAAAACAATTGTTTTTATTATTGCCCTAAACAAATAAAAAATCAAAAATATAAAACTTCTTTGCTTTTTTCTTGGTGAGGATATTAAGGGTTAAGGAGCAATGCAGAAAATTTGCTGCTGTATCCTTGACAAAAGCTCTTTTTAGAAAACGTAAGTAAGAAGATAGGGTGGGAGTTTTTCCTGTATTTTAATTGGTTGAATGAAACATTGTTGTCAGACTAATATGTGCAGGTTTTTGTTTCTCAACTAATAGATTAATCAAAGTTATAATAGACCAACTAATCCATTATGAAAACAGTCGTTAGTCGTAGCCCTAGTAGATACGTGTGCATGTTTTTTTTATTAATGCACATTTCATAACACGTACATGTTTGAGTGTGTCTCTCGGTTTTGTTTGTGTTCACTGTGCTGCGTGTCTGTCTCTGCTACCTTGCCAAAGCTGCCCTTTCCCAGCACCATAAGGAAGTTGAAGTCATGCAGTCCGACTCGGCTTTTCCCTGCTGGTGCGCTGGTGGGTGCAGGGCTCAGCACGGGTGGGCTCACGTCAGGCACAGGTGTTGCCACGGTAGCAGGAACAGGAGGAAGAGAGGGAGACACAGCGGAGTCTGGCTCCTACAGAGAGAGAAGAACAGAGAGAGAGAGGGAAATGCATGACTCAACCACCGTGGAGGCCACTGACTCATACGTGTAACTCTACTGCCCCCATGTGGACATACATAACGATAGGGTTACAGGAGGCCTTGCAGGTCCTAAAGAGGCTGTAGGCAGGTCTGTTGTGGTGCTGCATTTTTGATACGGCAATATTTTGGTGCCTTACATCTGTGATGTGTGAACAACCGTGTTAACAGATAAGAGAGTCTGGCAAAGGGATGTGACTGGACAGTGATTACATTTCAATGTTTCACTCTCACAGAGTGAAGATGATGGGGTTGGTGATGTATTAGCCTTGTCTGTGACACTAATTAAGCTTTTAATTTATCAAGTGCTTTTTTCGGTAAGGAGATCAAGCAATACTACAACTACATAATAAAAGTTCTGCTATACTTAACATCTAAAAGTTTCTAGACACCTCGTCTAATTAGTGAATGCAGCACCCACTGCTGTATAGTCACTGTGGTGTGTACATGAGCCTAAGGTCACCATGCCCAATGCCAAGCGTGAGATAGAGGGGTATAAAGGCCCCCAGCACTGGGCTGTGGAGAAGTGGAACTGTGTTCTCTGGAGTGATGGAGCTCCATCCAATACCTTTGGGATGATTTGGAATGATCCAGAACTACAACATCAGTACCTGACCTCACTTATGCTCAATCAAATCCTCACAGCAATGTTCCAATATCCAGTGTAAAGCCTTTCCAAAAGAGTAGAGGCTGTTATTACAGCAAAGGAAGACAAACTCCCTTATTAATACCCTTCATTTGAGAAGAAACGCTGGAGAACCTGGTGTCTACAAACTTTTGGACTTTTTAGTGTAGTATAGCTGTGTGGTGATGATGGTTGCACCCCTAACTGCAGATGTGGATGGGTTACCTGCAGGTCTGGGTCGGGTACAGGTATATTGTAGTACTCTCCCTCGTCCTGGTTGAGCAGTTTGAACCAGCCGCTGACGGGTCGACGAAAAATCTCACTCACTCCGAATGACAGAGCGCCCATGAAGTCATTCCGAGATGTCCGGTCCCAGTCCCACACTTCTATGGACAAACGCCTGTCCCACTGCCTGCCACGCACTGAACTATGGACGGGATAAAGAAGGAAAAAATGCAAGGCAGAGAAGGAGAAAAGTCAGAAGTCACCACATAGAATTACTGCAAGTATTTACACGAGTGGTACCGTTTTTCTTTAAATACCTGGAACCTGCTTAGTCTTTAAAGCTGCTGCAAGCCAGCAAAGAAAGTGTGCTTATTTATATTAAGAACATTTTGGAAAGTCTGGTACCGCCGAACTTTGGAAAGGCAGTTTAGCACTATTAAACTTAAACTTACGTAGGTTCACTGGTGGTTCTGGATAGTAAATAAAATGTCTATATTTGTGTTGTTGTCATGGCGACCCCTGGCTCCTATCACCACCACTGTAAAAGAAATCTGGACCATTTCACACCAAACCACTCTGAATTATTGTTTACGTCTTAACCACTGAATCATGCAGACATTCTGAAACATCTCCTTGAAGCTTGACTCTCTATGGTTGGTGTAGTGTAGTGGATAACACTGCTGCCCTTGATGCAGCCAACTGGGGTCGATTCCCAGCTCAGGTAACCACACCAGGCTACAACAACAAGAGTTTCTGGGCAAGACTCCTGATGCTACATCCATCTGCCATCCTAGATAAGAGCTTCTGCCAAATGCTTAAAAAAATTCCCAAAGACGCACAAACACACTCACAAAGTGAAGCTCTCGTTCCACACGGGGTTCAGAGTGGAGCGAATGGTTTTGGTTTTCTGTTTGCTGTGGCTCTTCGGGTCCGGGATGAGCTTGAGCTTCACATAGGGGTCGGACAGGCCGTTGGGGTCCATTGGGATCAGGTTACGCGCCTCAAACACTGCACAAACAGAGGAGATTCAAAAAGTACAAACTACTCAACTGATATTTCCAAGTTCTACACACAAAAGCACCCTTGATGGCTGCTGTTGTGAGGCTGTGCAAGCTTTACAGAGCGCTGGTAAAAATCCCACTCAGCCTAATGAGAATCTCTAGCACACAACTAACAAAAATACATATACATATTATCAAAAATACACATACAAAAGTTTGGAATGACCTGTCATGTTAACACATTTTTGTTATTTTACATAACAAAAATTTCAGTGCTTATTTAAATATTGCAAACTATTCAGAAATATACAAACTATTCTTTAATTTAAGTGAACACAAGCAGCATTTTAGAATCATTTCATACATTTATCTGAGACCAAACTATTGAAAACACTGATTCCAAACTTCTGAACAGTGATTCCAAACGTTTTGACAGCAGCGTAAAATAATATTTATTTTGGTGGAAAATGTTATGCAAGCAAGGATTTCAGACATTAAAATCTGACTGACAGGCTAAGCAGGAAGTTTCACTGGGTTTAACTGTTTTAACGTTGTTAAGTAGCTAACGTCACAGCCTATAGCAGCTACTGCAAAATGTTTGATGTCAATAATTCTTCTTGTCATACTTGACATATATGCCTAAATTAGACCAGAAACAGAAAGTATGATGTTGTCTCAAGCTATATCAATAAAATCAAGCCACACAGCGAAAACTGAGGTTTAGCTAGCTAGCAGCTTTAAAACAGTTGATGCTGGTAAGCTTTCAGCTTAGCCTATTAATAAGATGTTTATAAAAACCTCTGTGGGCTTTTAAAGGCATACAAACTAAAAGCAATAAGAATTTATTAAGGCACTCGAGATATTTTGACTAAAAATTAGTGTGCTGGTATTTCTCGAGAAAGGGGAGAAGGGTTTTCGGCAACATTCTGCAAAGTTTGTCCAACCAGTAGAGGGGAAAATCCCACCCTGTAATTACCAACTGGGGAGCGCCCCGCGTCATGGAGATCTGAGGTAGCGCAGTAGCCAAAACAACAGAAAAAACACATTTTTTATGTATTACTTGAGCCCAAAACCACAAACTATTTATGTCAGATTTTTGTCAGATTTCACCAGTGATTTCAAATATGTTTCTGAACTGTAATTTCCCTCCTCATTCAAAGAGACTGGAGTTTGGTGTTGTACATCTGGAAATAAATGCCCGGCAGTGTTGCCAAGATGTCCGCAGAGTGAACAAACTTTCCCCTAAGGACTTTGGTGTAGATCCATTACATTTTCTGGAGCATGTTTGGTGGCCAGCTGTGTGGGTTTCATTATTTCCTACCCTTGTGGACAGATCCAGGACCAGCTAAACTCAAACTCATTATTGGGAGGCTGCAAATTGCAAAACTTTTTTGACCCAAAGCCATGGGTGGGTGTGCAGTGATGACTAGCTGCTGTTTTTAGGAGAGAACAAACATCGCCTCGGTCCACCGCACCACCAAACAACATACTCCCTTTCTGGCATGGGAGAGCATTTATTTCAATTCAATTAGGCCAGCAATGGCAAATGATGTGGCTCGGAAAAACACCCCAATGTAAATTCGCCAACACGGACTTGGTGAGCTAAACTTTAAAATAAATAAATAAAGTAAGGGCTCTGTACGGTAATAACATGGACAGAATTTTAGGGAGGCATACAACTGACATGATTTAGGGAATTTGGAATTTCAATGCTTTCAATCACCCATTTTGGAAAAGCAGTTCAAGGAGGCACAAAGAGGTATATTCAGCATCAAATGTATTTCAATCCAAGCACCTTTGCAAGACTGCTGGACAGATTAGGTGATGATCAATAAGGAATGATAAACACATGCAGGATGTTGGTACCAAGGGCACCAAGTGGGAACACTTTTGGTAAGAAGTAGTTTAAAAGTAAAAAGTAACAAACAACAAATATACATAAACATCAGAATGAAACATTCAAATACTAAATACTAAAATGAATACTGAAATAATGAAAAATGGCAAAAAAGGTACACTAAGGGCCAGTTTCCCAGGCATGGACTGCAATGCACGTAAATCCCCATCGGAAATTCTTGATCCTTAATCTGTGTCTGAGAAACCAGCCCTAAATGACACCAATTATTTTACAGTGTATTTTATATCCCCTCTGAGTATTACTGAATGTCAACACTGCTCCCTGCTGGAGAACTGCTGAATTGTGACTGCTATAACCAAACACTGGAACACTGTTCCTCAAACTGGTCCTCAGGACCAGAGTTGGGACCATCCTGGGGACTCTGAGGACCGGTCTGAAAACCACTGCTTTACCATATTATATATGATTTCAACTTGCTGATCTCACTGCACCACAAAAATGGCCCTAATGTAGCATGTGAGAAGATACCTGTACGTAGATGCCTGCTTGAAGGGTCTCCTGCAATGTCCAACCTACTTCTCTCACCCTGGTCTGCTGGACTTCATTAGAGTGCAGTTCAGGTGGTCCTCATCAACTCATAACACTGAAAAATGGTTTTACCACTAAATAGCTACTGTTTGCGTCTGGGTGGTCCACAGCAACTGGTCAATTTATCACATAAACCATACATTCATTGCAAAAAAAATGATATCTTGGCAAGTGAAGACATCTCAAACCTAGTCAACATGTCAGCGCTGTCCAAAGTAAACAAGTATCTCAATCTTCTGTGATTTTTAGATTTCTACTTATTTTGAGCTTAGCAGCTGCCCTTTATATTCTGTTAAAATTTCAGGATGAATGGACAAATAGAAATGCTTCAAAATTAAGTTAGAAGTTAGAAGAAGATTTCTTTTGCCTCTCTTGTAAAGTTTCCATTTTGGAGATTTTTCTTTGGACAGTGACAATATGCTATATTTATCGTTTATCATATTATCAGGAGATAGTTGTAAGAATGTTGTAAGATTATTAAAGTACTTCTTGATGTTTATCGTTGCTTTGAGTCATTTTATCTAGTAAAATTGTCTCATAATTTAGCTTATTTTAAGAAATAATGCTTAAAACAGCGACAATTATCTGCTCACGGAATGAAAAAACTTTTCTAAATAAAATTCCTTATAACACATAGAGACGTCTACAAATATGTTAAATAACCGTATAACATTTGTACGACAATCTGAGAAATATGAGAGAAATGTTGGATACCACTGTTGTCGGAATCAAACCTTGTATCTCCAAAATAAGAACTTTACAGAAGAAGGAAAAAACATACTTTACTTTTAATGTAAGTCAATGGAACCAGACTTTTTTTCCAAGTAATTCTGGGACATTTCTGTTGGTCCATGCATCATGAAATTTATGCACAATGTAAAGGGCAGCAGGTATTTTCAAATTACGTCAAAAACTGAAAAACGACAAAAATGGAGATACAAGGTTTTGTTCTGACAACAGCGATATATTGACTACATTTAAGTTGCCATCACTTGCCAAGATATAATTTGTTGCATTGTATGTTGAAAGGGCAGCATCACTTTGGTCTGCTGTGTTGCCACGGTATCAGAGAACGTACTGGCTGGTGATACGTCACGACTTGTGAACTAAAGAACGAGGAACTTGTTCAAGTTCACCACCTGTATTTATGACTTGGTTGAGTGTAACGTCCTTCTGGTAAATTCACCAGCGTTCAAGTTATGAGAACTGTCCAAACGCACTATTAACTGACCTGTGACAAAAACCTCTTCCCTTTATGCTCAACTGTGGAGAGATTTTGTCCTGTCTATTGTGGGACTTGTGAAAAGTAAAATGCACTGTGAACTCTCCTCTACAGGTAAGATGATTTTATTTTGAACCTTCATTTATGATTTTAGCACTTCCAAGCACTGTCCTCATCTCTCGGCTGCTTGTCTCTCACCTGTGACATATATATCCTCCTTCTCTCCTCGCACACTCAGTTGAATCCGCCCTCTTTTCTCAGTGTGGTCGTGTCCGCACAGGCTGGGTACGCTGTTCTCACATCGCTTATGAACGTTCATGTCACAACCTTAGACACGAGCACAGACAAAAATTACTTCAGTTTTTTAGCTCTGATTTCAAAGAGCTCATTTCTGTGTAATTTGTCTGAACTACTGATGATGCCTGCCACATCATCAGGCAGCCTAACTTCCTCACAGTCATTTGTGCTTTCATAAGCATGCATATGACTCCCAGCATGCACCTGTGTGTTTTTTTTTTTACTGGATGTGTCAGTCGATTGCAGGCGATCTCTATCTAGATTGCCTGGACTCACAGCTTCATCACACTTCCCCGAGCCACACCCCTTAGAAGCCCATCATTAAAATCTTATTGCACTGATGTGATCCAAACTTGTCGGCCGGACATTAAGGCCTTGTGCTATCATTCAGATATCTTCCTGCTGGGCGCTCATCCCAGAACTAATCAGTCTACTTCATTCCATTCCTATTTGATATTTCCTTGCTTCCAGATGTCTTCGCGGAATTGCGCCTGGAGCTTACTGCACTGGCCGTTTGGCCAGGCAGACGTGGCCAGGCACAAGCGAATGCAAACCAAAGAACCAGTGTAGAATAATTCTTTCTGTCCGGCCCCAGTTCCTGGGTCACGGAGTAGTTGAAGATTAAAAGCGCCATGGAGGTTTAAGCCTTGCTGACCGTGGTCTGTCTCTCAGTTTGGTTACTCTGGACTAGGGCTGCAATAATTAGCTGAAAATCGATTAGTTGTTGATGACCTCAGTTATTAGTTGACATGGCTTACTTAAATACAAAAGCGCTCCATATTGCTCTGTAGCATTCATACGATTCATGTGCTCATCAACAACTGCAGGACACTACAGTAGGTGTTATCAAACTCAGTTCAGAGGTCTCAGCAGCTCCAGCCCCTGTAATCTCAGAGATCCCAATTTCTGTGGTCTCACCAGTTCTAGTCTTTGAGGCTGAACCTGTAACAATACCTGCCCAGTGACCCTGCATGCACTGACAATTTCACCCCAGGTGGGTATTATGTTTCTTGAGAACCTGTGTCATGTGTTAGCTTAGTTTTAGCCACACAGCAGCGATTACCAATGTCTAGTGTCCCATAGTGTGCCTCCAGATTGTCCCATAGTGTGCCTCCAGATTGTCCCAGAGTGTGCCTTGTGATTGTCTCATAATGTGCCTCCAGATTGTCCCAGAGTGTGCCTCCAGATTGTCTCATAATGTGCCTCCAAATTGTCCCAGAGTGTGCCTCATGATTGTCTCATAATGTGCCTCCAAATTGTCCCAGAGTCTTATGATTGTCCCATAATGTGCCTCCAGATTGTCCCACAGTATGCCTCATGTCTGTCCCATAATGTGCTTCCATATTGTCCGAGTGTGCCTCATGATTGTCTCATAATGTGCCTCCAAAATGTCGCAGTGTCTTATGATTGTCCCATAATGTGCCTCCCGATTGTCCCACAGTATGCCTCATGTCTGTCCCATAATGTGCCTCCAAAATGTCCCACAGTATGCCTCATGATTGTCCCATAATGTGCCTCCAGATTGTGCCTCATGATTGTCCCATAATGTGCCTTAAGATTGTTCCAGAGTGTGCCTCCAGATGGCCCCAGAACATGCATGCAGATTATGTCTGCACATTGTCCCAGCGCAAGCCTTTAGATTGTCCCAAAGTGTCTCTCCAAAATACCATCAGCTCCAGCAGTGCCGCCTGGGGTTTCAGAGAAGAAAGAAGGTGCCCAGGTAGGCGTAAACATTTTCTCTAGGTGGCAATCGCATTTTGTTCCTTACTGTCCTTCCCCCGCAAGGTCCTTGATTAGGCCTCCTGTTTTCACTATTCCTAAAAGTGTTCCTGCCTGTGCTGTCCTGTGGTCATGTCCTCCTCCATGTTGTCAGTTTTCATGCTTTGGGAGCAAAAAACAATTTCACCCTGTCTGGAACCTTCCAGCCCAACCCCCTCATCACAGTATGTACCTATATCTTGTCTAATGCCATCAGCATCTGTGTATGTTTTCTTAGTATGTTTCCCTTATTTACTAATTTTTCATGTTACCTAGATTTTGCTCCATGTGCTCTCCTGTTTCTCAGTGATGATTATGGATTATGCCGTCCACCTGTCCCCTGATCCCTACTAAAGTAAAAGTAAAGTAACCTTTAAATGATTTCTGAAAATGCCCAAAAAAGGGAACTTGTGCTCAAATTAAACTCTGTCAGACTGTTGTGCTGTACAGTGTCTCTGTGATTACATCCCTAATGATGACTCGTCATGCGAGTTATCCCTAGCTGATGGGACATGTTTATTAAAGCATAAATTGATTTTATGCTTGTTAACTTGTTATGTTATTAAATATAATGATATTAACTTCCTGGCACTGTGCATTTCCACCGTATCACGGATCTGCTGTGCGGTATCTCAGTTTTCTCGATGGCAATGTCATACAGAGTAGTTCTTTATCTGCTGGTAGAGCTGAGAGTCAAATTCAATTAATGCATAACAAGTGTTTTCTTAAAGCCCAGTGGCTCGAAACGTTTGCTCTATTAATGAAAATCTTGCATTAGATTACTTTTATTAAAAATTAAGTGAAATGCTGTGTCTTTCACCGCCACATTCACTCATATCCACATAGACACACTCACTCACTGGTGCATTTCATGCCCTGGTGAATGAGGCCGTACAGCAGAGAGCCACAGTGGTCACAGAAGGTCGGGCTGGAGTAGGTGTGTATCTTAAACTTGTGTTTACTCTTCAGGTCCTGCAGAGAGAGGGGGGGGGTGAGGGAGCGAGAGAGAGAGAAAGAAAGAGGGAGCAAGAGAGATTGAGAGAGTGAAAGTGAGAGAGGAGAGATGGAAGGAGGCAGACAGGTAAGGAGAGAGGGAAAAAATAGAGAGAGAGAAAGAGAGAAAGAGGGTGAGAAAGAGAGAGAAGAGAGGGAGAGAGAGAAAGAGGAAAAGAGGGAATGAGAAAGAAGAAAAGAGGAAACGAGAAAGAGGAAAAGAGGGAACGAGAAAGAGAGAGAGGGGGGAGGGAAAGAGTGAGGGAGCGAGAGAGAAAGAGAAAAAGAAAAAGAAGGAGAGAGACAGAGAGAGAGAGAGAGACAGAGAGGGGTTTAAATTAGGAGTCTGATGAGAATCCCACTGATGCTGCCCTTTTCTCTATAAATAGACGAGCTCTGATGAGTCCGTCTCTCTGCACAGACACCTGTAAACACACACACACACACACACACACACACACACACACACACACACACACACACACGAAGGAAGGGCTCCATTTTGAAGTGACTGTGAGCCAATTAGCTCAGGCTATTTTGAGGAAGCTGAATGGTGGATGAATAAATGAGTTCAGCTCAGCTGTGAAAACTGAATCCTCCTAAATGCCCGGTGCTCCCTCTCTCTCTCTCTCTTTCTCTCCCTCTGTTAATCTCTCTCTCTCTCTCTCTCTCTCTATGTCTCACTCTCTTTCTCTTGGCCTATCTCTCTCTATCTCTCCCTGGCTGTCTCTCTCTCTCTCTCTGTTAATCTCTCTCACCCTCTTGCTCATCTCTCTCATCCTCAGCTCCTGTCATCTGTCTTTTCCTCTCCCCTCCGTCTCTCTCTGCCTAGTCTCCGCCCATTTTCTTCATCCTCTGCCAGACTTCATCCTTCCCCTCCTCTCCCTCTGCGTGTCACCCGCCATAAACCCTGCGCTCTCTCTTCCGCGCACATACACACATCCGTCTGTCACTCTCTCTCTCTCCCTCTGATACCTGCACACACACAGAGTGAGAGACACACACACAGGCCTGGGTGACAAAATCAATGCCGATAATTATCTAAATCAGACGTTTTGTTCAATATAAATGATAGGCTGATGATTAAATAACATTATTACGCTGTTCTGATCCTCAGTGTGGTGTAGCAAAGGCTTGAGCTCCAGTGTAGTGGTGCGTATATGCAGGTATACAGTATATATCCTCCTCTGACGCAGGGCCAGACTGTTACTCGTTTTCAAATCAGGAGTTAAACGATGCAGACGAGCCCACCGCTAACTCTATAGGTATGTTCTCTGCTACACAGAAACACCTATCCATTCAAAAGACAGTAAAAGAGGAAAACAAGCAAACTTGTTGGCCCTGTCATCAGGAGATCGCGAGTTTGATCCCTGGTGATGCTACAGCCATCCGATGCAGGAGTCCAAGAGAGCACAAGGCCTCTTCCAGGCCTTTTGGTGATGCTGAGCTCACTAGTGCATTCCTTCTTTTAAATAATGTACCAAACTGTTGTATTGGCCACTCCTAAAGTCTCTGCTATCTCTCCGATACGTTTGCTTTGCTTTTTCAGCCTAATGATGTCTTCATTTGCATCGACACCTCTTTGCATCGACAAACTGCTTATCAGTCAATTATCCAATTACTTTCAAGCCTACGAAAAAAAATGCCTGTAATTCCTAAACGGTTAAAGCAATATTTTGGTTAAACCTCTTGAATTAAAACTAAAAGTCTAAACCAATTACATCTTGACTACATTATTTCAAATCCATTGTGGTGGTGTATAGAGGTAAAAAAAATTACAATTAATCATTAGAAAATGTGTATAATTACTGATAATGAACGATGCGGAAAAATAAACGGTGCCTTTTGGCCATATAGCACAGCCTTGGAAAAACATTCATACACACACATACACGCACAGATCAATGCACACACACGGGCGCGAATTCACACACTTACACTCTCCTTGACCTCATTCTAAGTGCATTTTATTTATTTCATTTAGAGTAAAAGATGCCACATCATGAAAAAGGAAAGAAGCAGAGAAATGAAGAAAAGCAATTTGGCCACCCTCGCTATCATACACCTCCTCTCTTCCTCACTCTCACTATCTCTGTCGCTCTCTCTACTATCAGGTTCAACACCAATACGCCATCATCGCAGCACTTCTGTGCAGTGCTGATCGCAACGGAGGAGATATGTGGGTCTGTGTGTGTGTGTGGGGACTCTGTGTGTACATCATCAGCTCTGATACCAGCAGAATAGAAGAGATGGAGAGGGAAAGAAGCAAGTGCTAAGGATGAAAGGAATGAGTGCAAAAATGTTATGGATGGAGAGAGCTGGGTCTGGAGGGCAGACCCCTCCCCCCTCCGAAAATATCGCTTCCTCTTTACCTCAAAATCAAGAGCAGGGAGGAAAAGCACACTCACTCCCTGTGAGCTTATATCAGCTCATGTTATGATGTTGAACGTTCTAATAAACTGAAAATGGAAATGTTAACATTTTAAGAGGCAGATTTTAAGGCACACCTCATTTTCGCTGTATTGAAAAATGTAATTGATAATGCATTGAACCAAATTATGAGATATGTGAGTCATCTAATAAGCCTTATATCTGCTAGCACACATACGGGAACTGCAAAATTCTGCCAATATAGCATAGGTGTACAAAGAGAGAGACAGCAAGAGAGAGAGAGAGAGAGAGAGAGAGAGAGAGAGAGAGAGAGAGAGAGAGCAAGAAAGGTGGAAGAAGTAAGGAAAGGATGAAAGAAGGGTGAAAGGAACAATCAACAAATTGAGTACCTCTGCTTTAGGTCCAGTGATGGCTCCAGGACATGTGAAAGTCACAAACTCGTGACAGCGTTTGTGCACCACAAAACTGCAAACTAAAAGAGATTCATGTTAGATTTTACACCAGCAGATGGTACTTATGTTCAACATGAAACCAAAAGAACAGTCCAAAAGTACCCAAATGCCCCTTCTAATTACTGGATCAATAAAGCTTCACTGAACACCTTTGGGATTAGTTGGAGTGACGAAGCTCAACTGATCATCACTGGGATGAGCTGAAGGGATGATGCTACACTGAAAACCATTAGAATGATTTTTGGGATGAGTTAGAGTAATGAAGCTTCACTGAACACCATTCAAATCAGTTTGGGGATATGTTAGAGGGCTGACACTTCACTAAACATCTCTGGGATGATTTTTGGGATGAGTTAGAGTGCTGACACTTCACTGAACACCTCTGGGATGATTTTTGGGATGAGTTAGAGTGCTGACACTTCACTAAACACCTTTGGGATGAGTTTGGGGATAAGTTAGAGCGCTGACACTTCAATGAACACCTTTGGGACGAGTTTTGGGATGAGCTGGAGTAATGAAGCTTCATGGAATACCTTCTGGGATGAGCTGTGGGGTGAGTGGGAGTAATAAGGCTTCGTGGAACACCTCTGGGATGAGTTTTGTGATGAGTAGGAGTGATGATGCTTCACTAAACACCTTTGGGATGAGTTTTGGGATGAGCTGGAGTGACAAAGCTTTACCGAACACCTTTAAATTGAGTTTTGGGATGAGTTGGGTTGGTCAAGCTCCACTGAATTCTTTTGGTATGAGGTGGGTGGCATTTGTGATCGAGAACTGATCATCCAACATCAGTACCTGACCTCACTAATGCTTTTGTGGCTGAACGTAATCAAATCCTCAATGTTCCAACATTTAATGCAAAGCCTTCCAAGAAGACTAGAGGCTGTTACTGCAGCAAAGAGGGCATAACCCCCTGTTAATGCCAGTGATTTTAGAAAAAAAAGCTGATGAAGAAGCAATTTGGATACTTTTGGATATATGCAAGTCAAAATTTAACCTTGTTCAAATGTTTATTCTCAGAAAGGAAGAAGGTAAATATCAAATTGTATGTAACATTATGACAATGTTACCTTGGCATTGAAATCCCTGCTTTCCTATACCCCTGTGAAGAGAAAATATTGAGACAGAAGTGAGTTTTTTTCAAATTCTCTTGCACAGTATATGACTCTTGTGCCAGACAGGGCAGTGCCTGTTACAGTAACCACCAGGGGGCAATAGAGAGGACTACTTATGCTTTGAGAAACAGTGACATCAAGTGGAAATGATTTCATTACAACATCAGCATTCAACTTCATACTCTGCAACAAAATAACAAACATAACACTGCCTTTACAGTACTTTTTAGTAATTTTAATGACCAAAATGACATAAAAACCCACCCATAAAACTCAGTGAAGGTCTGTATTTTGATGGTATAGTGTTATAATGTTCTCAAAATCTGTGAAAGGTTTTGGCAAGGCTACAGTGCAAGATGGCATCTTCCTTACCAGTCTGCAGCAGAGTCTGAGACAAGACAAGGACGAGAGGGAGAAGGGGAGAGAGAGAGAGAGAGAGAGAGAGAGAGAGAGAGACTGACACATACAGAGAAAAATATCTTAAGACAGAGAGAGACAAAGAGAGAGAAAATGAGAGATACAAAGAAAGAGAGAGAGAAAAAAGAGACACATTGTGAGACAGAGATACACACTGTAAGACAGAGATACACACTGTAAGGCAGAGACACACTGTAAGCCAAATAGAGACACACTGTAAGACAGAGAGATACACACTGTATGAGAGAGAGATACACTGTAAGGGAGAGAGACAGACGTAAGATAGAGAGGGAGACATTGTAAGACAGAGAGAGACACATTGTAAGACAGACACACTAAGACAGAGAGACACTGTAAGACAGACAGATACACAATGTAAAATAGAGAGAAATACACATTGTAAGACAGAGCGACACGTAAGACAGAGAGAGACACATTGTAAGACAGAGAGACACATTATATGACAGAGAGAGAGAGAAAACGTAAGACAGGCAGACATAGTGTAAGACAGACAGAGAGACACATTAAGACAGAGAGACACTGTGACAGGGAGAGACAAAACAAAGAAAGAGAGACACATTGTAAGACAGACACTATAAAACAGAGAGAACGAGACAGATCAAAAGAGGGAAATGGAGTAACAAAAAACACAGATGGAGAGAAAGAGAGAGGGTGAAATGGAGAGATACACATAAAGGACAGACAGAATGAATGAGAGACAGATAGAAAGAATGAGACAGAGGTAAATGGAGAGATATACACTTAAAAGACAGACAGAGAGATTAAGAGAAAGATAGAGTGTAGGTGATACAGAGGGAGAGGGAGAGAGAGAGAGAGAGAGAGAGAGAGGGAGATGTATGAGAGAGAACGTGTGGAGCCGGCTGGTCAGCGGGAGTAAAGAGGTGGACTGATTTTGGGGCCATATGGCTGCCTGCAGCGCTGCACTGGCTGGGCTGCTCTGTGCATGTGCTTCAGCGTTAGCTCAAACAGAGCGGCCTGCATAATTTAAGCCGTCCCTCCGGGCTCGAGCTTTACCAGCCATGGAGGAGGCTGTGCAGACAAGCATGCTCTGGAGTAGATGTGCAGAACAGAACTCAGTGTTGTCTACTCTCTTCTTTAGTGCGCTCAACAGGCTCTTTCTGATATTTTAAAAGGCCCTTTTGCCGCATTTTTTGCATTCTGCTTTTGTCCTCCTGAAGTCCACTCATAACGAGCTGATACATTCAGACCAAAACCCTCAGAGATGTGAGAAAAACTTCAGCCACTCCTTTAGGACGTGTGGATCCTTCAGAAGGCTGCAATAATTCTCAACAACTGCTACAGTCTGCAGGAAGAACACTCTGCATCACTTCAATGGGAATGGGCGGGGCTAAGCTGCTGTAGGCTGAATGGGTGGACAAATGTACGTTATAGTCGTGTAGTTGTGACATCCCAAACATGAAAAATTCAAAATGGACTGTTTTTTTGAAGCTTAGTTTTAGGGTTAGTTTAGTTTAGTAGCTGTATGGAGTCAATGGTTCGCTTTAACATTAACACTTGATAATCTGATAACTGCAGAACATCAGATTTCGTCAGTAATCCGATCAACGCGTTTATATGCACTTGAGTAACCAGATAATGTGAAACTCCGGGTCTACATGAATCAGACAGTAATCAGATATCTGCTTTGCAGCCAGCCAATAAATTCACAGAAGAAGACGTGATGTAAACGTATAGTAAAACTTCACGCCGCGGCTTTTTTTAAAAACTTTATCTGAATCTATGAACAAACAACATCTAGAAGATGAAGAATATTTAAACCCTTAATTTCGTCAAGCATGTAGATGGTTTCAGCGTCACTCCAAAAGCGTTTTGCTGCGTCTCAAGGCAACGCTGTTTGCTTATTTCCGGTACCGCCACCTGTTTTCGCAGATGACTGAGAAATCCGAAAGAAATCAGAGTAAGAGTTCACATGCACTGAGAAATCTGATTACTGAGCTAAAATCCAGCCTCTTTATTAGATTTCTTAATTGGATTTCTAGACCTTACTCCGATCTAAGAAATCAGAGTGTGCTGTTTACACGACCATTTGAATAATCATATAACTGCAGAAATCCGATTATCGGGTTTAGGTCGGATCATTGAGTGCATGTAAACACACTGACTGTTTACATCCTACAACTTTTTAGACATAAAGCGTCTCCTGGACCTGCCTTATAACTCACTCTCACTAAAATCTGCATGGAAAACACTGCAATGTTTTTTTTGTGCATGAGAATACAGCATAGCAATGCTAAAGTGCCGTGAAAAAGTTGCCCCCTTTGTATTTCCTCTTTTTTGTGCATATTTGTCACACAAAATGGTTTCAGATCCTCATACGAAATGTAACGTAAGATAAAAATAAAACGAGGAAACAGAAAGCAGCTTTTAAACGATCATTTCATTTATTTCATTTCTAACACCTATATTAGCCCTATGAAAAAGCAACTAGCGCTAAACTTCATAACTGGTTGGGCCACCTTCAGCAGTAACAACTGCAACCAAATGCATCTTTCATGATCAATATTTTATTAATAAGTAAACATACAGATCACAAGAACTATATTCAACAAGGCCAAGATATGCCCATAGAATGCTTCACTCTATATGTAATATAGAGTTAACAATCGCTATTAGACACCAATAGTAGTAATGCTAATGATGAAGTTGCAGTGATGGTCAGCGTTACACTCGCCTAAGAGGAGAAGACATATGTTTTAAGGATAAATAATAAATAGGTTTCCACACATGCATCAGTTAACAAAACTCATTAAGCTCTCATTATTTTAATAGTTCTTTCTCAGTATTTCACTACAATAGTTCATGTTTCGGCCTTATTTATCCTGGCCATTGTACATTCCAGAAGAGTAATGTCTCAAAAATAAGCCAAACAAGATACGCACGAACAGGTTTGAACCATATTTTCAAAATTACTTTCTGGCTGCTGTACGGCCGGCCAAAAAAGTCCCTTTTTGATGAGTAGGAAACAATTCTGCAGAGTCATCAAGTAAAAGAAAAGACCCTGGATCTTCGTGTACAGATTTATCCCAAAATATCAGAGAGAATTTTGAACACAGGACCAGAACACATCCACATTAGGACAAGCCCAAAACATATGCATATACGTGTCAACGATGGCAATAAGGGTCTTGCCCAACTGTAAATTTATACAGTAAAGTGGTTGTAGCACATGCCTTTGTATGAACTTTAAATGAATCATTTAGTGTGCTGGGTTCTTTGATGTACTAAAGCAACTCTTCCACGCCGTGACCCAATTATGTTGCAACCAAATGCTTCTAACTTATAACACAACTGGAGATTAGTCTTTCACACTGCTGTGGAGCCAAATCTTCTTTGCAGGACTGCTTTAATTTAGCCACACTGGAAGGTTTTCGAGCATGAACTGGCCATTTAACGTCCTGCCACAGTGTCTCAATGGGGTTCAAGTCAGGGCTTTGACTTGGCCACTCTAAAATCTTAATTTTGTTTGTTTTGAGCCATTCAGAGGTGGACTTGCTCTTGTGGGTTGTGCTTCAGCGTCATATCATGGACTGATGACCCGACATGCTCTTGCAGTTAGAGACCAGAATTCATGGTTCCCTCAGTTATGACAAGTGGCTCAGGCTCTGAAGCAAAAAGCTCCCTACACCATCACACTACCACCACCATGTTTCACTGTTGGTATGGTTGTGGAATGCTGCGTTAGCTTTACACCAGGCGTAACGGGACCCGTCACACAAAACATTACACTTTCAACTCATCAGGCACAGGACGTCATTCCAAAGGTGTTTTTTTGGTAAATGTTAGACGATCTTTTATGCTCGCCTTGGTTAGACGTGGTTTTCTCCTCTTAATTTTTTCATGGACTTAATTTCTCTTTACAGTCTCTTTCTAATGGTGGAATCCTGAACGCTGACCTTATCTGAGGTGAACGAGGCCTGCAGTTCCTTAGGTGTTCATCTGGGTTCTTTTGTGACTTTCCGGATGAGTCGTTGCTGTTCTCTTGGAGGTATTTCAGTAGGACAGCCACTTTTGGGGCGATTCACCACCGTTCCAAGTTTCCTTCATTCAGAGATAATGGCTCTCACTGTGGTTCGCTGGAGTCCAAGAGCCTCAGAAATGGCTTTCCAGACTGATATATTTTAGTAACTTTCTTTCTCTAATATCTTTTGATCGTGGCATAACGTGCTGCTTGATAAGACCTTTTAGCCAACTTGACGTTGATGGAAAGATTCTATTGAAGTGATGTTTAGATTCAACATGGCTGGCAGTAATCAAGTCTGATATAGTCGAATAACTGATGAGACAATTGCTTTTTCACCTAGGTGTAACTAATTGGTATAACTTTTTATTAAAATTTTGACTGAAACAACTGTCATAAATATAGAAGCGAAGAAGAAATCACGAGGGGGTAAATAATTCTTCATTGCACAGTATGTATGAAGCATAATGTAAGAAAAAGAGTAGTAATTCATACAATAATCATAGATTATAAAGGTACAGTAGTCCATCTTGTAATTGCCTGTGAGTCCTGTCATTCCAGTCATTATTGTGGGCAGGTTTAGCATTTTCAGCATTTGGTGCTATGTTAGCTCATGCTAATACTGACAATATTTCAAAGCCAAAGCCCAACAGGAAGCTTAAAAATGTTGGCACTGACAAACGACTGTGGCTGACTTCCAAGCTGGCAGGCATGGCGAGTGGATGAGGTGAAAGCAGCAGCTAATCCAAGAGCTTAGGCCTCAACCTAAGGTAACCAATCAGAAGCTGCTCACAGTGGTGATCACTTTAGCATGATGTAGGTAGCCACTTCGGGAGTGGGTATTAACAGGACATGGTGCACCAGAGTTTTAACAACTCGTTAGTTTCTACAGTGAAATTACGCAGGATCCAGACAATGTTCACTAAAGCTAACTCTGGATTTATACTCTAAAATAAGAGTTTAAAATGAATAGTTTCAGAGTGCATGAGCTGGAGCTTTGCACACTAGTAGAATCCACATTACCATGTTTCATGGCTGTACAAGCTAAGAGGTTTACCGATGGGGATCCTCTACACTTTGCCATCTAAAATATGCATGCGGACATGTTTAGCATGAATTATTTTCTAGGAGAAATGCGTTAGACCTCCCTGCGCAGTGTGTTGTGGTTGTCAAGGGAGTCGTCAAGCTTCCAAAACAAAGGGGAAACACGTCCGCAGTCTACATATGCAAATGGAGCATGGCTTATGGGTCTGTGTATGAACAGTGGAATGCTAATTGATCTGCACAGACCTAAGGCCAACTAATGATTATTTCTAAAACCGGATGATCTATCGACTTAATGAAATTGACTAGTCTCACTATGCCTTCTGCAGTTTTCTCTCACTTTAGCCCGTCACAGCACTGCTATGATCTACAGCTCTGTCAACAAGTGATTTATTCATTCATGGTGCAGTGAAGCAAACAATATGCCCCCCTACACTTCCTGTAGTGTATTACAGTCTGTCAGAATGACTGTGTGGATCATATGAACATTATAGAGGCTTTTTAAATGAAATAGTAGAAGTCATATCGCCCCCTACACTTCCTGTAGTGTATTACAGTCTGTCAGAGTGACTGTGTGGATCATATGAACATTATAGAGTGCTTTTTAAATGAAACAGTAGAAGTCATATCGCCCCCTACACTTCCTGTAGTGTATTACAGTCTGTCAGAGTGACTGTGTGGATCATATGAACATTATAGAGGCTTTTTAAACGAAACAGTAGAAGTCATATCGCCCCCTACACTTTCTCTAGTGCATTGCAGTCTGTCAGAATGACTGTGTGGATCATATGAACATTACACAGCATTACACAGTGTTAGGTAAACAACATATCGATTTTCTACAAATAAACATCACTGATGACTAATCAACTTTGTTGATTGATTACTATTGCTATCCTAGATTGTTGTGCTAATGGAAAGTACCATATGAAGTCGGTGCAGTGGCTGCAGAAGGTGGGCTGTTTGAAGAATCGAGCTGTGAACTGATGGTCCTTCACTTCTACAATCCTCTTGTGCTTTAGGGCTCCTTTCCTCTGGAAGACTGGCAGCCTGGGTGGAGGAGAGAGGGGCGAGGGAAGAGGAGAGGAGGAGGGAGATGGGGAGGACAGGGCCAGCGGAGAGAGAGAGGGAGATGGAGAGACTGGGGTAGACATGCTGTGGAAGGGAAGGAAGGTGGTTGGAGATGGGCAAATGAAGAAAGAAGGTTGGTAGAAAGGTTATAGAGACAGATATATGAGTAGAAAAGAGGGAAAATGGAGGAAGTAAGTGTGCAGAGAACAGGTGTGGGGTGAGTTGCCATGATACATTGGCCCAGGTTAAATGCAACAGGAAAAAAAAGAAAAAAAAAGGGAGGAATGTTGAGGAGGAGAAATGGCGGGAGAAAGAAAGAGGCTCGGAAGGAAGCCAACAGGCACAGGAAGTGTTGCAAAGGTTTGAGTGTGTACAGATGTTGTTGAGGAGTGGAGAGAAGGAATACACAGGAGGGTAGAGACAGAGAGAGACAAAGAGAGAGAGAGCGAAAGAGTCTGTGAAGGAGAGGTTAATACACATACAAACACAGACTTCCAGAGGGACTTCTGAAGCACACAGCGATTAGTGCGCCTCCTGCCCTACTTCACAAGCACGCTCTGCATCACCATGTCAACCGCCCCCCCACACCACCTGCTCCTGCACTCCTGTCATCCCTCCCTCTCTCTATCACTCCTTTTTCCTCTCCTCTGCCCCCTCTCCCTCCATTCACACCATCCTTCAGCAGAGAATCTTAAAAATGCTCTGAATATCTGAATATGACTACTTAAATAGCGCAAACCGTACATGCTAACGCGGCTAACGATAAATGGAACCTAGTAGCCACCAATCAGCCTGACTGCATTGGCATGTCGCTAAGTGATGGCTATCCACTTTCACTTACTGTTAGCAACATTAGCTTCTGAACTATTCCTGTAAGTCTGAGTCCCTGGGCTGTCTTGAGCCACTTTAGTGAAATGAATGGGATCGATTTGGCACACATTTATTTTAGAAGGGCCAATACAGGGAGTGAGTGATCAAATCGAGCAACAGGAGATGAGAGGAAGGGGAAAACAAACAGAGCAGGAGAAGGAAATGAGGGAGGTTAAAAAAAACCCTGAAAATGCAACCAAAATAAATCACCTGGATTTAAGAGTGATAAACAATCGATGACAGAAGTGGAGGACTTTTAAAAAGACGGAACGGAAAAGACAAGACCAGAATGCAGAAAGAAAGAGTACCTGTATTTTCAGCTGTTTGGCTGGCACACCTGGTCAAAGTCGCTCTTCTCGCTCGCCCCTCTTCCTCTCGATGTGTCCTCACCGCCGACCCTCACTCATAAAAAGTGGAAGAAAACGTGATGCTGAAGAAAAGAAAAAGTCCACAAACTCGCAACAGCCCCCGAAGAAAAAAAAGGATAAAAAAAGAGAAAAGAGAAGAGGAAGAAAGTGAGGGAGGAGAGTGGAGCTTTCCAGGAACGAAAGAGGAGTGGAGGAGGAGGTGGTGGTGGTGGGCTCCCGATCCCTTTATCCAATAGAGAGCAGAGAGGGGCCGAGACAAAGAGGCGATTTTCACTTTCCAAGATTTGATTGATTCTGTTTTTACCAACAGGATGAGCAGATGAGGTGAAGAGAGAGAGTTAGAGAGAGAGAGAGAGAGAGAGAGAGAGAGAGAGAAGGAGGGAGTGGTGGATGGAGAGAAATAGGCAAGCAATTCATTTTTGAAATCTGGGTTACCTCTCTCTGGAGAGTGAAAGAGAGACGGATGGAGGGAGGGACAGAAAAAGGACAGAGAGGGAGAGATGCTGGCCACCAACTTGGCCGTCCTTGGTCAGTGGACTGCACGGTTGGATGTGTGTCAGAAGGGAAGACCGTGGAACAGATGAGTAGATTACTTCATCTAGAACCGATGATCTCGGCCACTCTGCGTACAGTCCTCATCAAAGTCCTGTAAAAGTAGCTCATCTGACGGGTGGGTTGGGAGTGCAGCGCGTAGCCCGAGGCTAGCATGACTAGAGAAAAGGAGTTAAGCGTATATTTGGAAGCAGGGAGACCCAGGGATGGTTATAGCCTGTGCTAGCATCACTAGTGCTAGCTTGCTTGCTTCTGGCTGGCATCAGCAGCTCACTCACACAGGTGGCTAACTGTGGCGGCCTCGTCTGCAACTCAATCCAGGTCAGCTTGGAAGGATTCAGGGAAAAAAGAGGAAGACGGCCACCATGCACAGGCAGAGAGAGCAAGACTGAGGGAAAGAGGGCAATGATTAAATCAACTAAGAAAAAAGAGAAAAATAATTGGTAAATGCTAATAAAACTTCTATTTACTTATTTACAGTACTGTGCAAAAGTCAGACCACTTCATATATTTAATTTTCAGTCAAATTGGCTATTAAGTATGACCATTTTTCAAGGTCAGGAAGAAAAGCAGAATATTTAAAAGATGTACTCAACAATTAAATTTAATATCATATTTTTTGTCATATTTTTATGCCCACTCTTCACCTTTACTCCAGCTTAAATTCTTTTCAGGGGACTCGCTTTCAGTTCCTCAAAGAATCTGCAGACACACCTCCAAAGTTCAGTCTTAGAAGCTGGTTGATCATTTTCTGAAGTGATCAAACACATTCAGTGGTGTTGAGGTCTGGACTCTGGGGTGGTCAGTCCATCGTTCAGCTTCTTTGTTTGATGTGTCCGTCTCCTTTTCTCAGTGAGGTTCTTCTTGACAGCTACACATCCTTTCAGACCCACAGCGCTGAGTCGTCTTCTCACAGTGGAAGGATGGACAGAAACACCTGTTGATTTTCTTACGAAAAATAAGATTATCTCAGGAGAATATCTGAGAATATTTGTTACGTCTGCTAACAGATTTGAGAACTTCTTAAATTTTTTTCAAGAACTGCATTTAAGAACATTATTATGAACTTCTTAGCGCTTGTTGTAAGAACCTTCACAAGTTTTTTTCTTATGAAAGCTTTCATGAATCCAACCCCAGTGTTTCAGGTGGTTGTTAGGAGTCTTATTTTTTCTGTAGCTCTTAACCATTTTTTGAACTCCAGTTTTGGAAACTCCTCACTTATTTTCGTTTTACTTTACCTTTCATTATGCTAGTGCATTATTTTATATCTAATATTCTCCTGAAAAAGGGAAGAACTTACTTAATAGCCATCCATCCATCCATCCATCATCTAAACCGCTTATCCTTCTGGGTTGCGGTGGGGTGCTGGAGCCTATCCCAGCTGTCATTGGGCGGAAGGCAGGATACACCCTGGACAGGTTGCCAGTCCATCACAGGGCTTAATAGCCATTTTGACTGGAAATAATAAATCAATAAATGAATAAATAAATGAATGGTGCTCTCTGACTACTTATTTTTAATTTTACTAAATTTTCTTACCTATTTTGTCGTGTCTTTGTCGTGTCCCCCTACCACACAGTGTTACCAAGTTGGATGTATGAAGGCTAGCTTCCTCTGAGACTTTTGGATCTTTTGGAATTGCACCTAAAGCAACGTTACTCAAGCTCAACATGCTTGGAGGACAATGGTAACATCTAATGCTGTTACGTCTGCTAACAGATGCCCATACTGGCCAGCATTGTGATGGCATAGAGGGAGGACCACCCTAGACAGAGTGAGGCAAATTATACTGTCTTGAATTCCTGGCTACAAGTATCTGGGTATTCAACTCGCAATCTCGGCATGATGGGGCCCACGCTTAGTCAGCTGCACCACTCAGGAGCCCCAGCTGCTTTTTAAAACTACTAATAGCAGGGGCCCTACAAATATGAATATATTAATAGGTAAACAGTTCCAAATATTTGCTGTATAATAATAGGAGCAGGCTGTTTCACCAGTCTGTCTGTACTTCATCCTCAGAATGTTCAATAAGCCAGCAAGACAGGACGCAACGAAAACATACCTGCACCCTGTGGCGACATGATGTGAGAGAGAGAGAGAGAGAGAGAGCAGGGGGAGAGGCAGGGATGGAATGAGCGCGAGATGGAGGGAGAGGTAGAGGGAGTAAAAGGTTGAAGGTCTAATTATGTAAAATGTAGGTTATTAGTCTCCTGATGAGGACGCTATGAGAAAATTAATTAACAATTATAATTAGCAAGATTGTTAGAGAGCAAAACGGTGTCGTCGGACGGCCGTGTGTACGGAGGGGCAGGAGTGTGTGTGAGTCACTGTCATTGAGCGCGTGTGTGTGCGAGTGTGTGGAGGTCAGTGTGTTTTATAACTTAATTCCGCATGTTCCACTCGCCATTTCGGAGCAAGTACCCGCAGCCTCCCGCATTAAATCAAGAGCAGCCAGCTCATCTGCTTTCTGCTCACATTCTATAGGCAGATTCTATAAAAGCCTTTCTGGCTGCAAAGCATGAATGTGCATTTATCCATAGCCATCTGCGCCATCATTATAAGAGATTGTGTATATAGAACATGCACTTCTGAATAACATACAGTACAACAGGACTGTGAGCTGCAAAAAATAGTGTCTCGTCAAGCAAAATTATCTTAATCCAGACATACACTGTGCGATTTTAGAAATCTTGTTCTTTGGTGACAACTCATACTGTACGCTTGAACTGCCCATCGTGTGCGGCCAAAGCCTGCAATTTATATACTCACACTGTACGAAAACACTTGGTCCGACTGACATGACACGACATGGGTGCTCACACTGTACATGAAATGCAGCCCCTAAAGTCGCTCTGTCTACAGACAATTTCCAATACAGCTGTTTCATTTAAAACAACACGCAGCGCCTCAGAGTCCCGAGCAAAAACACTGGCTCAATCTCAAATGGCTCGCTGCTCCCTACAGTGAACCACATATTAAAATAGTGGCTCCTGCACCCATAAAGCGCATCACATGTCTAATAATTAGCCCGTCTGAGATTCAGCCATGTGTGCACAGTTCCATACTAGAGAAATCACTACAACAGCTTAGCTAACTTGTGCCACACTGTGCGCTGAAGCTGAAGACCAGGTGGTCTACAGACAGCTCTACGAAAACAAACAAAAAAACTATTTATTTATACCTCACACTTCAACTCAGTCAAACGGAGCAAAGTCGGCATACACGGACGCTGGTGCCCCAAATGTCGACTTCTTTGACCCCATGCAGGAGCAGTGGTTGTGATTGTCTGTGGTTTTGGGTGCGACTTTGCAAAATCTGTTCGCAAGGCTGCTCAGACTGTCAGACAACCGACTGCTCAGTTGAAGCTCATTTGGGCCGTCAATCTGGAATCTTTTCTCCTCACACTGCATGGCAAACGACGGCAGATGAAGCGGAAATTTGGCCCGATCATGAAATTCAGTCGGCTCCGAACACATCGGGCTTAAACCGGGTTAAAATTGCACATGTCTGGCTTTAAATCTAGTCGATTTATCCAATATTTCTCCTGCTGAGATTGTTGTAAGCTTATTCTAAGATTATTTAACCTATTTCCAAACACTTTTACTTGTTTTCAGTAATTTTATTAAGTAAAATTATCTCACTACATTGGCAGATAATTTTGCTTGTTGTAAGAAATGTGCTTGAATACAGCAAAATTATCTGCCTGTATACTGAGATCATTTTACTTAAAACAGGTAAAAACTGTCTGATAAGATAATTAATCTTATAACAAGTGCATAACCATTTCAAAATAAGAAATATTAGAAATATCGACTGGAATCAAGATAATTTCACTTGATAAGATACCATTTTTGCAGTGTGCCCTGGCGACGGTAAACTGAGATCCCGCTATAACAGCTCCACAGAGATGGACCTCTGATTTAAAACTGTTTTTCACTTATTGATTTATTTCATTCAGACCACAGCAAGACACCAGCATTCACTCATGGGAACACAGTTGAACTTGAATATGTTGATTGATGTGATATCCTACATTAGTATCACATTTATTGTACTTGACAATTGAGGCTGTTCTAAAAACCCGGCTGTTGAGCTGAGCTGGTTGAACGCTCTGGGTGGGAAGGCTGGAAGAGACACTCTGTGTCATACAGGCAGATATCTTGCTTGTCATCTAAGCTGCCTATGCTACGATTGAAGCTTATGCATAAGGTAAACCAGGGCAGCGCAGGCCTCTTAAGCCAATGCAATGAAAAGTGCTACAGTTTCTGTAAGCATGCTGCCTTATGTCTTCTACTTCACAGCAACGCCAGCCTGAACAGCTAGGTGAACAGACCGCAAACAAAATTGTTTTTTATTAATTAAATACAAATCACTAAATTCTTGTCTAGGCTGAAAGCAGTCATAACAGCCTAGCAACCACAAAAACAGCCACAAGTTTGCTGTAACACCCAGAGGGTGGAAAATAACCAACATATCCAACAACAACAATCACCAACATTTGGTGAAATCACCAGAATTTAAAAACAAAGTCCACTTCACCGCCCTCACTGAAACTACTGTTTACCCAAATAATGATTTTCTTACCTGACTGTGGTTCTGTGGATGATGGACAGTATAGCATGGCCCACACAAACCAATCCATTTTTTTTCACATGGCCAAGCAACTTTCACTAGCCATAACTGCATAATATACAGATCTACTCTGCACATAATAGGCCTGTAAAATAAGGACCAATGCAGTAGTGCAGTAGTACTGCGATTCAACTACTACTTATTAGGATGACAAAAACGAATATTTTGACAGCCGATTATTCATGTGAATTAATTGACTAATAATCAATTACTCTGCGTAAATATGGTCCATCAGTGTGAAGAGCCAAAACAATGAAATATTTGCCAATGTTCTGACGAACGGAGGTCAAATTATCGCCATGGAAAATGTGGTGCTCTGTATAAGCCTTGCCATGATTTTGAGCTAATAAGCAAGAGCTAAAAATAAGTGATAAAATAATAAATATGTAAACAAAAGTTACAGCTCTTCACGCTGCAGCATCATTTAACCGGTTTATTTAACTGTGCTGGTTCACTAGACGAGTGTGTGAACAGGTTTCTAGGAAAAGCGGATGGCTTTTTCCACATTAAACTGTGTTTACAAACTGAGCGGTACTAAGCTAATTATTCTGAATTAGTTTAACATACTTAGCTAACTGACATATGTAACACTGTGACAGGACGAGCTGCTGAATGTTTAATAGATTTTTAAGTAACCTTATAAATACTTATAATTAACAGCAATTTATACAGCTTAGAGTATTCCAGTGACTAATGTTAGCAATGTAGCATGATGAGCTTTAGTGAATTATGTAAGGGTAGCATTAGCTCATTCTGAGAAATCACTTACAGTGTGAGCTGCACATCCCCAGGGAGGAGTTTGGTGTGTCAGAATGTCAGGTTGTGCTTTTATGGAAGGCTAAGTTAGATTATCATTTGCTGTGTGTGACGACTTCGCCCTTTATTTCAATGATACCATTTACAGCTGATTGTGGAGTATCTAGGAAAGAAGAAATTCTCCTAGAAACTAACTTGACGTAACGGTGGTATTCTATTCAGTGAGCTCTTTAGAACAACCCACACTTTCACTAATGTTTGTAAAGGCAGACTGCATGGCTAGGTGCTTAACCTTATACACCTGAATTCAATAATTCACAGATGTGTCCCAATACTTTTGTCCATACAGTGTATATATTTATGTGATTTTATCATCCTACCCACTGTGTGAATACAGAACGATATTCTGTGGTCCACATGGCTTAAGATATAGGCTAAAGATAAATTAGGTTTGCCTATCAAACTAAAGATTAGAGTTGCAGGCAAGAAAATAAATGTTCCATGCAAATGCAGAATGAGCAGATGATGAAGGAGAGGAGAGGGAAAGGAGAGCAAAAATCATTTTCTCAGCCACGTCAGCCGTTCATGAGGCTCAGCCGTCACACACTGTAAGAGCAGGATTTCAGACCATGCAAACATGCCAAATCACACACATACATTATACTTACGAGCTTCTGACAACTGTCAGTTTTTGGAGAGAGAGCTATTTGTAATAGCCAGAGCATATCAACATGCATAATTAAGCAATAGAGCACGAGATTGCGGCTGTGATTTGGTCTCGGGAGATCATCACGGCCGTGATGGTATTTGCAGTAAGACTACTGCTCTGCTAATAAAACAGCTCTGAAAAGGAGAAAGTACAGTAGAAACAATGCTACACAGGCACACATTTAAAAGCAGAAATGTTACATCGCCCTCAAATTATTTGGTGTTATTCTCTGGATTTGGATTACATATTTTTCATGTCCCTTGTAAATAAATCACATTCAACAGGCTTTTCATAAATATTCCCAATATTTGGCTAGGCCCCGCCCCCACTGGTTACTCTAGCTACTTAACTATGGAGCTGTCGGTGGCAAGACTAGATGATTTAGCCTATGAAGTTTTAGTAATTATGGGAAAAATACACCCAAAATGTCATAATATTTAACAATGAAATAATATATTTTATTTATTATTATATTATTATCGTAATATAATAATAAAAATCTTATAATATTTGATCTTTTGGTAACAATTTCTATGAATGTCACCTTTGTAAGCATCTATAAACACATTCATAACATGTTATAATGCATTCATAAGACATTATAAACATAGCTATACATATTTATAAAAATGCATTATACATTATAGCCATGTTTATTATGCATTATGAATTGTTAACATAATACATTATAAGTACTGATCATAACAAGTTATAAGAGCTCATAAGTCGTATTTGTCCGCTGTAAGTAAAGTGAAGCGCACTGTACTAAAGCCTCCTCCAGGGTTAAGAGTGAGGCTTCAAGCTGAAGTATTTACTGAAGGATTTACTGAAACACTAAAACATTCACAGTAAAGCACATTACAGGCTTCAAATGTCAGAGTTTAAACTAGTGCTGCCATCAGTGTTTTACCCAATGTGGGAAAGGTAATGTACACCACCGTTAGCTTGGTATTTGTCTTTACTTTACGCTCTCCAAGCTGGGACTGACTTCTTTGGCACTGACATTATAACATGTTATTAACACTATTTATAATGCATTATATTAACAATTCATAATGTATAATAAACATGGCTATAAAGTGTAATTCTTTTTCATAAATATTTATAACCACATTTATAATGCCTTATGAATACATTATAACATGTTATAAATGTGTTTATAGATGCTTACAAATGTGACATTCATAGAAAGTCTTACCGACCTTTTTTTTTGGATTTCTCCCCAATTTTCTCGTCTTCAATTCCACCCGCTAGTTAGGACTCCCCCAATCAAACAATACCACCAGCGCTAGGGGGGGCCAAGGTTAGCATAGGTTTCCTCCGAAACCCGTGAAGCATCACTGCATCTTTTCGAAATGCTGCTCTCACAATGATATTGGACAGCCAAACGCGCTCGGAGGAAAGCGCCAACCGCCAGTTGGACGCCTGCGCTGATTAGCACCGCCATGAAAGATGGGGGGAGATGGGGGGCCATTCTACCCACCCAGAGAACGAGGCCAATTGTGCTCTCTTGGACTCCTGGCCACAGATGGCTGTAGCATCACCAGGGATTGAACTCACGATCTCCTAATGATACGGCCAGCGCTTAGACGGTTGCGCCACACAGGAGCCCCCCAGAGTCTTACAGCCTTAACTTTATGGAGCCAGCTTGCAAAACTAAGCTATGCTAAATTTAGTTCGTAACCCACCCCCTTTAAAAACAATGGTTATTCAATGGTTGTATTTAGAACCATGAGTTGGTGGAGAATGTGTTGTATATGGTTCTGTACAGAACCTTTTTTAAAATCGTTCTATATAAGCACCAAAAAGTGTTCTTCTATTGTTACAAGCTTGACTCTATAACAATAGCAGAACCCTTTTTGGTGCTATATAGAACCACATACAACTCATTCTCCATGAATCTGAGAAACGATTTCACCATGCAAAGAACCATTTAACCATGAAATGTTCTATACAGAACTTATGGTTCTTAATAGAACCACTACCTTTACTAAAGAACCCTTGAAGAACCATCTTTTTTACGTGTAGCTTTCTAGCTAACCCATGTAAACTCAATATCTGAGACAATTCATGATGTTGCATTCAAATCCAAAACACAAACCACATTACGCTGAATTATTATGTCTGCCTTTAAGAGCCCCTGCACTCAGAAACATGTTTTTTAATGGTCAGCTCCTCTTGGATGGCTTATTATGATAATAAAGACTGATATTTATTTCATATGTTTTACTCTAGCTTACATGTATGTTTACAAGTATGTTTTACTCTGCATACTTATCCTTTTACAATATCCTGCGCTCACAGTGCATACAACCAACATTTGCATTTTCTTTGTATATATGTATATTACATCACATCTTTTGCACATCTTTTTTTTACTTCTCTACCGTCCTCAATTGTACATACTGTAACCACAGCATCTCTTACCACGGTTACCTCCTGCACTTTATATGTAAATAATACTGTATTTTGTACTTCTGGTTAGATGCTAACTGCATTTCATTGGCTCTGTACCTGTACTTTGCACAATCACAACAAAGTTGAATCTAATCTAATCTAATCTAAAAACACAGGCTTTCTCAGTACACCTGAAAATAGCAATTCGTAGCTGTTAGCTTAGGTTACTTCTAATTTTTTATCCTTGTAGCACCAGAGGCTAACATCAGCTTAGCAAGAACACTAAGCCACCAGAAATTCTGGCTTAACCATGCTTGCACTTCAAGTTTAGAAGGTCGAGACTCAAATCTGAGCGAGTGAAGTTGTGAGAAATCAACTGTTGCCAGAGTGACATAAAGACAGCATCGTTCCGATTATTAAAGTTACAGTAGATAATTTTTTGTTTCTGCTCTGCCTCGTGTCGGTCTCAACAGGGCAGCAAGGGGCGTTTGCATAATCATGCACATTCATAGACCTTTGCATTGTTAATGAGTGTTGTTCAGGGACGTCCCCTTGCCATTTGTAGTACTTTATAGGGCATAACAATAATATATATATATATATATATATATATATATATATATATATATATATATTTAATTATTATTCAGTATAGATGATTTTTTCATTGATGATTTCATGAGGCAGTACTCAGCCACTGCACTCCACGCTTGTCAAAAAAAAAACATGGCAATTAGCTGCTATTTTACTACTGAATCTATCGTTTCATTCACGACTCCACATCTTACATACACATCATCAAATCTATGCCGATCTACTTCATGGTTATTCTGTCACGTTTCTGTTATGTCTAATGCATTTTTAAACTTAATATATCGTCACCATCCAAAGAAAACCATGTATCTCCATTTTGGGCAATTTTTATTGTTCTAAATCATTTCAACACACCAGCTGTCCTTTACGTTATGTGAAAATTTCATGATGAATGGACCAATAGAAATGCTCTAAAATCACTGTGAATAAAATCTCTTTACATTAACTTACATTTAAAGGTAAGAAAGTTTCTGCCTTCTCCTGTAAAGTTACTCTTTTTGGAGATGCTTGTTTTTCTTTGGACAGCGATGATATACATTAAATCTTCTTTTCATGAACTCTGTTTTGTGTTAGCGTGGAATTTAAAAACAATGTCTTTAATTTTCCCATTTTACTTTTGTGATGATTTCAGATAATTCTTGGACTGTTTATAATTAATGTAAATTACACAGTAAACTATTAGGAATAGTCATCGGCTCCCGTATGACTTGTATTTCAAAATACAATAACATACCTTAATTTAAGAAAACAGGATGCTATTGTATATTGTATTGTAATGTACATTTACATAAAGTTTTTGCAGTGTAGTTTAGGGGCAAACCAAAGTCAACAAATGCAATCATTTCTAATACATTTTTTTCTATTTTTGTATTGTAATTGAGCAGAAGCTTGGAGTAAAGTGACCACTGTAACAGAACATAATGACATTCTGAGCGGAAATGAAGAGGACAATGATTTTCCAGAAAGAAGCCTGTAAAACAAATATGCACATATTAAAAAAAAACGGTTTGGCTTTTTTGGCGTTTGTCATTTTTGTGGAGCTGGGCCCATAACGTGCAGGCCTTGGTCATGTAGAGAAAGCGGGACGGAGTGTTTTATGGTTGTTTCTCTGCACTGCACTCCTTCAGCTCGTAAACCTGAGCTACAGCCATGCTCAAATACATTACAGTCGTAAAGCACCGGGCCACCCCGCAGTGTCCTGAGAATACATGCACGCATACAATGCTTTTACAGCTACATCAGTCTGTTCTTCTGTCTTTATCTTTCCATTGTCTTCTGGAAGAGAATGAATGCTGCCGTGCTCCATCTAATCCAATCGAGTCTTAGGCTACGTTCACAGAGCAGGTAAAAGTGGCCCAAATCTGATTTTCTCTCCAAATCTGATTTTTTTTGTTTGGCTGTTCACAATATCTTTTAAATGTGATCTGTATGTAACATCAGTCTGAACAGATCAGCTCCTAAACTGACCCGCATGCACAAATGAACAACACATGCTTCATGTGGCTCATCCAGAGGTGAACAATCATGACTATAAACGAACGCCAGTCGCTCCCGGAGGATCAGCTTCATCTTCACCAGCATCATAGGAGCCATCATGAAGCTTCACTGACTGACAGCTGGGCTCATCACCCAGAATGTGTTCGAGATCGCCGTAAAAAAGGCACGTTATTCGGACATGGTCACTTCTTTGGTTCGTGTCCTCGGATTCTTTGAACTTTGCTTTCAGACTTCCTTGACACTGTAGCCTCATTCACCTACGGCCACATTCGGCCATTTCTTTCAAAATCTCTTTGAACATGAAGCAGTTGCGATAAGTGTCTTCTGATTTTTAGTGCAGCACCAGCCTAAATGTTTATGACGTCTCAGCAGCACGAAATGATGATGAATGTTGAGTTGGATTGACGTAAAAGTCGTATGAATTCCGATCTGGCTGTTCAGACTGAGTTGCGTTGCCGCATATCAGATACTTATCGGATTTTAGCACCACATATGAAAGTGTCTCAAATCAGAATTTAAAATTGTCAGATTCAGTGTGTTTACCTGTTCACACTGACACACATCTGTGTCACATATAAAGAAAAAGATCATTTGGGCCACTTTTACCTGCTGTGTAAACAAAGCCTTAGTTTGTGCCAGAACAAGCAGGATCCGGATCTGGCACATGGGTAATAATATCTTCGTCGAAAAACATACGTACTGCTGCTGTCTGAACAAAAACTTGTATCTACATTTCTGTCGGTTTGTCAAAGCTAAAAACATTTGGTAACACTTTCTATGAATGTCACCTTTGTAAGCATCTATAAACACATTTATAACATGTTATAATGTATTCATAAGGCATTATAAACATGGTTATAAATATTTATAAAAAAGAATTACACTGAATTACACTTCATAGCCATGTTTATTATACATTATGAATTGTTAATATAATGCATTATAAATAGTGTTAATAACATGTTATAATGTCAGTGCCAAAGAAGTCAGTCCCAGCTTGGAGAGCGTAAAGACAAATACCAAGCTAACGGTGGTGTACATTACCTTTTCCACATTGGGTAAAACACTGATGGCAGCACTAGTTTAAACTCTGACATTTGAAGCCTGTAATGTGCTTTATTATGTATATTTTAGTGTTTCAGTAAATTCTCCATTAAATACTTCAACTTGAAGCCTCACTCTTAACACTGGAGGAGGCTTTAGTACAGTACGCTTCACTTTACTTAGAGCAACTTATGAGCTCTTATAATTTGTTATGATCAATACTTATAATGTATTATGTTAACAATTCATAATGCATAATAAACATGGCTATAATGTATAATGCATTTTCATAAATATTTATAGCTATGTTTATAATGTCTTATGAATGCATTATAACGTGTTATGAATGTGTTTATAGATGCTTACAAAGGTGACATTTATAGAAAGTGCTACCAAACATTTTTTCCTTCTCCTGTCAAGTTCCCATTTTGGATATACGAGGTTCTGTTTAGACAGGAGTGAAATACTTCATACCAAAACATGGAAATGTGAGCCAAAATGGAGCAAACTGTATCACCTTGTTTTATGGCATGTGTTACCTTCAACTCAACTGTTTGGCCATGCAGAGAGAGAAACGCTAATCAGAACATCACCAACGCTGTTTATCATTCGCAAGTGCGCCACTACTGCTGTGACTGTTCATCACTGTTCACTGTTCATTCTCCCTGAGCTAAACCGCTGCCTTGTGAGCGGCAGCAGAGCCAGGACTTTCAAGTGAACCAAACCTTAAATTTCGCTTTTGCCACCGGTGGCTACAATGAAGAAGTAAATTAACCACACCTATGAGCCGTCTGCTATGCGTCAACCTCAGAATATGAGAACACTGAGACTAAGATACACAAAATTCTGAACCCATAACAGGAAAAATGTAAACGTGCTTTAAGTAATTATGTACTTGCTCGTAATTTTTCTGTCATTCAGACATTAATATGCTCAGATTAAATTTTTTAAGTTGGATTGTTACTGTATTTCTGTAATGTTATATGGTCTGCTTAACCCTTGTGTGGTGTTGTTGTGTTTGTTACTCAGCGGTCTGGTGGACCCACCGCATTATTGGTCTTTTAAATCAACACAGCCGTAACAATTTATGTAAAAATACCAAAAGAAAGTGTCCAGTGTAGGGTTCTCCTTCAGCAGCTGTAGCCAATCAGCAGCTTGTCCATGTTGTCCACCCTCACACACACACACACACACACATATACAAACACATACACACACAGACACACACACTAACAGCAGGCCATGTAGGAGGAGAACAGAGTGAAGGACACAGCACCTCCACACTTTTACTCCCCGCGGGTTCAGCCCAACACCACGTGTAATATAAATGTGTGGGGGGTGAACAGAGTGAAGTCACTGAAAATGGGTTATTTTACATGTTCTTCACAGAAAATGAGCAAAAACCAAGAATCTGAGGTTGAAATAATATTAAATCTCATCATTTTTTTCTTTTGGTAAACGTTGAAAATGGGTCCCACAGACCTGAACACCACACAAGGGTTAAATTAGTTTCATGCTTTAAATAAGCCATGTTCATGCTTTTGGTCCATATGTTTACTGGGACGTTCATGACAAGTGTTGACAAGTGGATCCCAGTGAAGTACCGTTTAAAGGATGCATGTGAGAATGACACACAGCCCAAACATTACTAGTAAAATATTGTCTTGATAATGTCTTGGTTTTTGTCTAAAGACACCCTTTCTAAATGCGCAGGTCAGAAATAACGTCTGCCTCTCAGTTCAGCAGTACAGTCTGAGGCTGCTCAGTGAGTTCTGATTGGGGTCTGTGAGCTGGGGGCATGCTGAATACACTCCACAAACACAGCACACCATTTCACTACTCATTTCCTGCTAATTTCACACTTACACTGCATGATGTGTAATTAAAATTTAAAAAGGGAGGAAAACGGCCCTGAGTGAGATTTCTGAATTGATGTTAATAAAACTTTTACTAAGTGTAGAAGAAAGACAAGATTACAGAAGCAAATTACAGGAGTGTGTGTTTGGACTGGGAGAGGCGTGGCATTGCTGATTTTATGCTGTAGATTTCAGAGGAATAGCTAATATTAGCGCTGTGATGTGCATTTTAGAGGAGAAGCAGGAACTATAATTAAGCATTTGCTTAATTTACTTATTTGTCATAAAGACTTTAAATTGCATCAATCGGTTTAAATAGTAGATCTTCAGTGAGTCATAAGATGCACTTGCCACTAAAGCTGAAGAGCCATAACTCTTATTTAAGAACTTGCAAAAAATCTAAAGTTCCCTCCGACAGCCCACATATAGTCGAACAGCTAAGACATGTTTGGTGTCTGCAGTTTCATACTGGAGCAATGAGAATAATCTAGCTAACAAGCAATGGAAGCTTATGTACACCAATTAGCATAATGCTAACTGCATACCTTAATCATCACACACTCGTCTTAAATTCCCACTAGCCAGGTCGCTGTCTATCACACAATGTTACTAAGCTAGTAGGGTGAAGGCTAGCACATGCTTCCTCCAAGACATGTGAAGTCACATCATTTCAGTCTCGTCATTGAACAACTCGACACACATGGAGGACAATGCTAACTGCTACTTCTATTACAGAGGCTAACAGACGTCTGCACTGGCTAGTAGCGATGTGTCGTTCATGAACGATTCGGCTCTTTTAGGGTAACGTTGGGAGTTGACTCGCATTGAGGAGACAATTTTTTGTTGTAAATTAAAACAAACAAATGGGTAGATTTTGATCTGAGTTACTGACAAGAGCCAGAACAGCCATCAATACTGGCTAGCATCACAATGTGAGGGGAGGGAAGACCATCCGACCCACCCAGAAAGAGAATACCATTACCCACTTGCACTCCCCGCTACAGTTGGCTGTGGCATCACCTGTTAGCGAACTCGCAACCTCCTGATGCTTCCATGAAACTGTGGAGTTGTTCAGTAATCTCTAATAGACAGAAATGGGAACAAGTCACTAAGTTGCAAATAAGTCTCTTGTCTTCACACTCAAGTCCCGAGTCAAGTCCCAAGTCAAGACAGTCGAGTCTCGATTCAAATCCTGAGTCAGTGAAGGCGAGCCTCAAGTCAAGCCCCAAGTCAATAGTCCTAATCTTTGAGTCCTCAAATCAAAATCAAATCACCTTTATTGTCACATCACATCTACACAGGTGCGAAGGTGGGTGAAAGTCTTAGGTGCGTAGCCCCCTTCTGAAACTTAAATACAAAAAGATATAAGAAAGAAAACTAGTCCGCATTCTTCAGCTAATTTAAGGCCATAATACTGAATAATGGTAACAGTACTTTAGCCCACACATTAAAGACAGCACATTAGCGGTATATAGCTGTATATTAATTAAATATTAATATTAAGTATATTAATTAATTAAATTATTATTATTATTTTTTACCTTTCAACTAAATTACAAAATCAATGGCACACAGATAACCATGACAGGCATACTGTATATGCAAAGAGCAGTGCAGCTACACATGAAAAGCATTACTACTGAACTTAAATAAAAAAAAATGTATTTGAAGATAATTTTTGGGAACACTGGGCGCTTAGGAATAAAATAAAAACTAGCTCAACCAAATAAAAAATCTCCTAGTTTGAACTGAATTTAGACGACAACAGAAACCAAAACGACCGAGCTGAACAAAGTTTACAGAAAAGTCAGCAAACTGATGGTGAATGATGGAGCTGAAGCTGACTTTTCTTCGCCAGCTTCGTATTTGAATTTTCCGTTCCACCTTAAATGGTGTATCAGTTACGTTCCAGCGCCTCACTGCTTCACCATTTAAAGTGGAACGACAAATTCCAATGCGATAAAAATAAAAAGTCGACTTCAGCCTTGTGGTGAATGTTGTGCTTGTTTTACCTGCAGAAGCTGTTAAAATGGTCGAATAGAGATGCTGTCTCTTTTTTTTTGCTGCTGTGAGGAAAATGGTCAGTTCGCTTAGTGAGTTTCTCCAGTAAGCGTGGAGTTGAAGTGCTGAGCGATGGCCCATTGATGCTTCGCTTGTTTCCAGCATATGGAGGCGAACATGAGCTCTAATGCCTCCTTTGTCTATCGAAATAAAATAAACAGAGCATAAGCACAGTAACAAACATCTGACGACGCTGTTTGTTCAATTTACGACAGGAAACGAATCCATTCACATTGAAAAATAATTCAGAGTCCCATTTGCAGTCAGACTCTCCACGCTTCTTCTACTTTGAGTCTTGAGTCTTTCCGAGTCATGATGCTGAAGTCCGAGTCAGAGTCACTGGTGTTGAAGTCAAAAAAAGTAATCAAAAAGTCATCAAATTCGTGACTCGAGTCCGACTCGAATCTAAGTCATATGACTCGAGTCCACACCTCTGCTAATAGACTTGCTTATGTAATATAAAAGCATTTTGCATGGATGAGAATAACAGGCCCAAATGTTCCCGAAGAGACCAGAACACACACATATATTGACACCCTCACACACACACACACACACACACACACACACACACGTCCACAAGTGTGTCATGTCATTTCCGGCTGGCTGATCTTTGCTGCTGGCTAGCTTTGTAAGCGCCACTCACTCGGAGGCTGATGATGAAATTCAGCCGCCCCAGCTGAGGCCACTGTCTGGCTAACTAATCACTCTAATTAGGGAAATTAGCCAATTATCCACTCAGGTAAAATGAGTTCCAGCACATACCGCCTCTGAAGGCATCCAGATAAATACAGTTTAAGGGAGGGAGGCTGAGATGCATGAGGGGAGAGCCGTTTACATTAATTACATAAGAATACATACTGTCTAGTCTTCTGCACTGAATGTCTTTTTCTTATCTGATGCACATGCAGTAGGGCTGCGCGATATAAACAAAATACCACAATCATAATGCTGTGATCACAATATGCCATGCAGGTGTATCAATATTGTGACATAATTAAAGACTGACCTGCATTATTTTGACCAAAATAACTGACTTTTTGATAACATGTAAACCCTGATTCATCAAAACACCCACAGAAACTCATCTGGGGCTGTGATTGGTCAGGAAGCTCAAAAATAAGTTAGCAGGTTCATTCACAAAAAAAATATGCATTATGTATCAGGCAGCTCTATGCTGTATTGCATAGTACTTTGCTAGATTGAGTATTGTGCAATGAACTGTTTTCAGTAGAAAAGCTTTGTTATATCATCGGCGTCATAACTCTGTAAGAGAGGAGAAAAATGTTTTTATACGGCTGTATCCTACATTTTTCTTGCATTTCCTCTCATTTACTGTGAGAGGAAACCCACAGGGAGACATGCAAACTCCACACAGAACGGATCCTGGTTACCCGGCCGGGGAATCGAACCCAGACCCTTCTTGGAAGCGCTACCCACTGCGCCCTCATGAACCAAAAACAAATATAATTCATTTTCACATGATCTCTCTGCTTCTTGCTAATGTGCCTTTAACCCTCTATTGCACGATGTTACCTCAAGGCAACAAACTCATTTTCCTCACTTTACAATAACCTATACATATTTAAAGACAACATTAGGGTTAACAATAAAGGGAAGAGTTTGAGTAAGCCAATAAAAAGCATGTACTTGGTCATACTCTTAGTGGGCACATTTAAACCTTTTTTAATGTTCAGTATCATTTTTGTTTTTTATGAGAATTTGAGGAAATATGTTTATTGCCTAGAAGAAACACTGTGCGACAGTGGAATGGATTTAGCCAGTCACAAGCCAGGTCTCACTATTTCAGGAAACATGGTTCTATGTCATTTCTTCCCATAGTCTCACAATGTTGCCTCAAGGCAACAAACTCCAAAAAGACGCCTGCACACATTATTATTTTTTTAAAGATGTTTTTGAATTTAATAATCAGGACTGATTATTAATTATCATAATATATCATTTTATAATAATATAATTTAATAATCAAGGACCATTTTATGCAAGAAGAGTGAATGCAAGAAAGTTTTTAAATTGCTCCCATAACACGTGCAGTAGAGGGTTAAGAAAGAGTTCTGATTGGCTGCCCTGTACTGTGTACATAAGACTGTGCATATGACAGCAATATGAAAATACAAACTCAGCTGCATTTAACTGAATTCCTCCGGCTGTTTTGCCATCCTAAACTGTATATTAAGATCTATGAGAAACCATTAATTGCCATAGAAAAGACTGAACTCTTTACTCAGCAAAACTGAACACAAACAAGCTCAGTTCAAAGTAAAAAAGGGGCATTTCTTGCTCAAGAAAGAATGAAAAGAGCCCACAGCTCTACAATCTTACATCATGAAATTGTACACAGTCCAAATATTGCACAAAAAGAAATTTCCCAGAACACCACAATTTAAACAGCAACCTGGCAGGCGTGATTTGTAATTGTAACAACACTGAACCTAAAAGTAGATGGCACCGATCTGATACCTGGGGCCATATTACAGAAACATCTTAATCTGATCTGTTTAGTCTCCATGACGACTTCAGTTGTGACTGAATTTTGGACAGTATCTATTACAGAATATCAGCTCCTACCTTCATAATCTCATCATGAACTCCAGATAAGAAAACAGCATCACACAAACATCCTAACTAGACTAAACCTCCTAAATCCTGTCCTAACTTTAGGATGAACCCCAACAGGGTCCTCACTTCTGTTTAAGGTCCGTTTCTATGGTTTTTAGGCAGCTGTGTCAGCAGCATAGTTCACTACCAGCATAATGAGCTCCATTTGTTTCTACTGTAAAACGCTGCTTTCACTGTGAGATGATTTTCTTTTCTAACTCTGCGTTTTAAAGATCTCAGACGCTGCAGACTCGATCTCCACCGTCCCTCTGATCACCTTCGTGTGTTAATGTTGATGATGAAATATTACAGTGATGGTGGTGAATAATGAGGAGACGGAGCTGAACGTGTGTCTGTTTATTAGGAGGAATAACGATTAGCGCGCTCGGCTAAAGCGTTTGGGAAATGGAGACTGAAACTGGGGAGCGGGACGATCAGATAAACAGCAGGGGGCGCTCTCACAGCATTAACAACTTACAGTTCATCACACTTTAGTTTTGTTTTGACCTTTTTTACACCAGTAGCAGCAACTGTACATTATGAAATGAAAAATGAGTTTTGTTACAACAGTGACAAGATAAGAGCTCAACAGTCTGCACCAGCAGCAGTGGCAGTAGGTTGGGGGGGTATCCCGGTTCCAAAGACAGGACCGTGGACGTTTGTACCGCGGTTTAAGTTTCAGAATCTTTCCACTCCTAATAGCGATAAATATTATTATTAATCATTACTAATTTGCATGTAAATGAGTGTATACGTTAAGTATTTAAGATTCAAGACTGTCCCCTTGGAGAAGACCACCTTGCTGGTGGCCCCTACGTAATCTGACTTTGAGACCCCTGATTGACACAGCAATGGAATATATGCAATAAAATAATACACCAATCAAGCTTTTGCTGTTTTTTTGTTTTGTTTTTTAGGTTTTACAGTATCTCGAGAATTTAATTTTGGTCAAACAAAGAGAGCATACTTCATTGAAAATTACTACAATTAATTTAATTGGCAGCAACAATCTAAAAGAAGAAAAAAAAAAAACAGGATAAAATTTCTGGGTCTTATCAAATCACCAACAATTTGGAACACTAAAAAGAACAACACTAGAGAACATGGTATACAGCTTGACCTTACTTTAAATAGAATAATAATTTTGCCATTGACATATGTTACATGTGATTTACATGTGTTATAGTGCTAATTGTGAAATGAAAAATGAGTTTTGCTACATGAGTAACATGGTAAGAGCTCAACAGGCTGCACCAGCAGCAGTGTCAGCGGGTTGGGGTTGGGGGTATTGTGGTTCCAAAGACAGAACCGTGAACGTTTGTATCATGGTTTCAGTCTCGATTTCAGAATCGTTTCACTCCTAATAATAACAATAATATTATTATCAATCCTTGCTAATCTGCGCGTAAATTAGTGTATATGTTAAAATTTTTAAGATAAAAAAAAAAAATCGTACAGTTTTTCAGCTGCCCCCTCCCCTTGGCAAAGACCACATTCCTGGTGGCCCCCATGTAATCTAACTTTGAGACCCCTGATTGACACAGCAATTGAATATAGACAATAAAATAATACACCAAGCAAGCCTTTTTGGTTTCTTAGGTTTGACAATCTCGAAAATGTCATTTTGGTCAAACGAGCACTTAACTGAAAATTACTATAATGAACTGTAATTGGCTGCAACAATCTAAAATCGATGGAACTGAATCATCACATTCAGACTGATCCATCACAATGCAGAGATGCATTTCCACACTGTCAGGGCTCTACAGTACAAGCTGTGCTCACCTGTCCTGGTCCAGAAACGTCAATCAGTTCATCCTGACGTGACTCTGATGAACAGAGACAAACCTTTTCCACCATACAGCCTTCTATCTCTCTCCCTCTATCGCTTTCTCTCTCTCTCGCCTGTCCTTTTCCAGATTAGCAGCACACTGTGAAATGAAAAGCGAACAATCTGCATGTGTCTGATCTTGTTTTTTGCCACCCTCAAATGAAATTAAAAGAAAATGGGTTTGGGGAAACTGCCTTTCTGGAAATGAGAGAGACGGTGGGTCTTCTTTTCCCACCTTCACTACACTTCCCTCAGCAAAGGGAATGGTTCTATTTAGAACCATGGGTTCATTTGCATGCTTAAATGGTTCTCGGCATGGTGAAATCGTTCTTCAGATTGATGGAGAATGTGTTGTATATGGTTCTATATAGCATCAAAAAGGGTTCTGCTCTTGTTACAAGCCTGACATCATAACAACAGAAAAACCTTTTTGGTGCTAAACAGAACCCTTTTCAAAACGGTTTTATACAGAACCCTATAAAGCACATTCTCCGTCGATCAACCATTTCACCACTCACCATTTAAGCATGAAATGGGTCTGTGTAGAACTCATGGCTCCAAATAGAACCACTCACTTCAAAACCATTTAAGCTTGAAATGGTTCTGAAAAGAACTCCTGATTCCAAACAGAACCACTCCCTTCACCACCATTTAAGCATGATACGGTTCTGTATAGAGCTCATGGTTCCAAACAGAACCACTCCCTTCACCACCATTTAAGGATGAAATGGGTCTGTGTAGAACTCATGGCTCCAAATAGAACCACTCACTTCAAAACCATTTAAGCTTGAAATGGTTCTGAAAAGAACTCCTGATTCCAAATAGAACCACTCCCTTCACCACCATTTAAGCATGATATGGTTCTGTGTAGAACTCATGGTTCCAAATAGAACCATTCCCTTCGCCGACATTTAAGCAAGAAACAGTTCCGTACAGAACTCATGGCTCCAAATAGAACCATTCCCTTCAGCACCATTTAAGCATGGAATGATTCTATATAGAACTCGTGGTTCTATATAGAGCCATTCCCTTCAGGAATGATTGTATTTGGAACCATGAGTTCTATATAGAATCATTCCTTTCACCACCGTTCAAACATAAAATGGTTCTGTATAGAACTCATGCCTCCAAACAGAACCATTTCCTTCACTGAAGAGCCCTTGAAGAACCGTCTTTTTAAGACAGTAGTGTACACTCTCAACCAGTTACACTTAAATCTAATATGATTTTCTCTATTTGTGCTTCAGTCCAGCTGAATCTTCATGCTGTCTCTCTGCACTGAAGCCACAGGAACAATTTCCATTTCCCAGCTGTGAATCCGAAATGATGTCGGTTCTGTCAGCAGAGAGAACCGAGTGGCAGAAACATGATGGTGTGAAAGCGTCAGGGCAAACACGCGCTCCTCTAATCACTCGCATGTGTTTTTTCTCCTCCTATGTGTTTTCGCTGACATGAGAAGGAAAAAAAGGAAATCCTGCGAGACAAATGGATATAAATGCTAATGTCAATAATGATGAGAGAGCAGCGCCGTGCCATGTGAACGCGGGGGGCGTCCCAGTGGACTCGGGGTAATTTGTCACTGGGCTCCCAGTGCAGTAATGGGTAACAAAAAAGACAGAAAGGAAAGAAAAAAAACGAGCTAGGGAGAGCTGAGAGAATTTGCAGAGCGGAGGGAAAGATGAAAAGGCGGCGAGGTGCTGTCTCTATCTCTCGCTTCTCCTCTCTGTTTTTTTTCTTTCTTTCTTTCTTTTTTTTCATTGAGAGATCAAGTCGATGTTCTGGTGGAGCCTGCGGCACTCTGAGCTCATGATGAAAGACAGAACAGTGCAGCTTTTATCACGTGCAGTGTGTGTGAGTGTGTGTGTGTGTGTGTGAGCTACAAATTCAACTCCCCTCTACTTCCTCTGATCCACAATACCCTCTCACTGCTGATTCAATTCGCTTAAACGATTCGTCTGGAAATGATTCAATGCATCATGATATCTAAAATGTCACTACGATTCGATTCAATATTACAAATCAGACAATGATTCAATTTGACTCAATACTACAAATGACACTGTAATTCAACTCAATATAACAAATGACATTGCAATTCAACTCAAAATGACAAATGACACCGCAATTCAATTCTAGTCAATATTACAAATTTCACTATGATTTGATGCGATATTACAAATGACACCGCAGTTTAATTTGAACCAACATTACAAATGACACCGCGATTTGATTCAGTATTGCGGATGACACTATGATTCAGAACAATTAAATATTTCAAATGTCAGCATGATTCAATTCAGTATTACAAATGTCACCACAATTCGGTTCAGCTTTACAAACGTCACTGCGATTTGCTTCAGTATTATAATGTTGAATCGATATAATGATAAATCAATTCCATATTACAAATGTTGCCACAATTAGAATTGATTCAATATTTCCAACCTCAGTATGATTCGATTCAGTATTAAAATCTCACCATGATTCAAATCAAATCAATATTTAAAATGTCAGTATGATTAGTTTTAGTATTACAAATAAATTAAAATTTAATACTAAAATGTCACCATTATTCATTTTGATTCACTATTACAAATTTCACTACTACTCAATTCAATATTACAATTGATAACATAGTTTGATTTGATTCAATAACGCAAATTCCACACAATTTGATTTAATGTTACAAATTATTTCATTTGAGTAAATACTAAAAATTTCACTATGATTCCATTCAATTCAATATTGCAAATGTGACAATGATTTGATTTGATTCAATGTTACAAACAACATCATGACTCAATTTGATATTACAAATGATTCAATTTGATTACATGTAACAAATTCCACTGTTTTGAATAAATAAACTTACAAATGTCACCACAGTCAGATTTGACTCAATATTACAAATAACATCATGATTTAATTTGATTCAACATTACAAATGACACAGCGATTCAATTCAATCCCAGCCTTTCAATTAGGCTCAATATTACAAATTTCATCAAGACTCAATGCAATAGTACAGACAGTAGTAGCCACTACAATTTGATTCAATTTTACAAACGTCACAGCGATTTGATCTGGTTCATATTACAAATGTCACCATGATTTGATTAGATTCAGTATTGTATATGTCTGCGCGATTCTAAACGATTATCAATACCTCAAATGTCAGCCTGATTCGGTTCAATACTGCAAATATCACAGTGATTCGATTTGGTTCATACTACAAATGTCACCATGATTCAAAACAATTCAATATTATAGATGACACCATGGTTCAATTCGATTCTATATTATAAATTTCACTATGATTTGATATGATATTACAAATGATGTGATTAAATATTACAAATGTCACTATGATTAGACTTGATTCAAAGTTACAAATGACGCCACGATTCAGTTCAATGAAATATTACAAATTTCACAGTTTCCAATTATTACAAGATTATAAAAGTCACCGCAGTTAGATTCGTCTTAACATAACAAATGACACCATGATTCAATTCGATTTAGTGTTAAAAATGTCACCACGATTTGGTTATTTTGCAACAACTAAAATTATTTTTGAAAATACACTGAATATACAAAGGTAACTGAATGAACTATTTACACTGTAGTGGAATACAGACAGTAAAATGTAGTTTTTAGGGGAGATTTTTACATTTGCAAATGGCCCGAACATTTTCGCCAAAAAAAATATTACCTTAATTATAATCAGTTGTAAAATTCTACATTTGATGGAGTTTAATCACTACGTTCAGACTGATGCATTTTTCCTCCCATAATCCTCAGTGTCTCTCCTCCTCTCTCTCTCTGTCACACTGATACAGTGCTAATCTAAGCGTTGAGGCTACAGTGAGAGGATAAGCAGAGGCTCAGTCTCTGATGGGCTGCGCTGAACTCTCTCTCTCTGCAGCTGTGGTATAAACCTGGCTCAGCAGTGATCAATAAACAGAATCTCCACACCCCACACACAGATAAAGCACGGCAGTGGCTAACGCTCCCCTGACGAGCCTTAAACACTCTCCACAGGCGCGCTAACAACACACACTCGCACACAACACGCTAATAACACACACTCACACAGCGAGATAACACTAGCGCCGCAGTCCTCTACTGCGGCAATGATCTGCACTACTGCATTCTCTCACATCAGAAATATAAGAATAATGAGGGCTCCAATTATGTACATATCTTCTTTTATTAACGTGATTTCTTCAACCTGTTAACTGTCGCCCTGTTTTAGCCTGAAACGGCAAACCCAAAGTAAAAGGGGGCGCTGTTCACACATACTTCACGCTACAGTCATGAACTTGGTCTCATTCGAAAGAACACACACTCACATTTTTTCACAGCCATCAGAATAGTTGCATGAATTACTAACACAGAGTGAGAGTCTAGAACGGAGGAGTTTATTTACTCCTGACTGAGATCTCTAAACTGATCTCTGACTCTTGCCGTGTTATCAGACCACGTTTTGGATTATGGTGTCTGTGGAGAGCGGAGAGGCTTTGAAGGTGAGGCCACACAGATTTACTAAAGTTGGCTCATTCGATTCTTATGCTGCAGATGAGACGATCGTTACTGCTGTAAATAATGGATCATAAAATGGTTTGCAGGAACCGAATCCTGAGATTTCAAGCTTTCTAATGATATATTGCATCACAGTATTGCTGGACAATCTGATACATATAAATCATGTTTAAAAACAGTGAACGCTTCGACAGAAGTGTGCTGGAAACTGACACAGTGATCTAGATAACGTGTTTTCATACAGTTGTATGCAAAAGCATATTTCATTGATTTTTTATGCGAAAAAATAAGTTAAAACATCCTCTACAGGGAACAAACCTTATGAATATGAAAACATATGAATTTTCTACAAATTTTTGTGCAGAAATTATTTGCTGAGTTGGAAAATGTCATACATAAAATATCAAATGTGCCACATTTTATGTTTTATTTTATCCAAATACATAAATCCAGCATATAAACAGCAGTTTTGCATTAAAATGTGTGTGTAGAAGTGTGTTCTCTGTAGAGGATGTGCGGAAATCAACAAAAATTCAATCTACTCCATTTGAAAATGCCAGCTTCTCCTTACACTTTGTGAACATTTCATGATGAATGTACCAACAGAAATGGTCCAAAATTACTCAGAATAAAATCTAGCTAACAAGTCCTTCATGCATTATATGTATTTATGATGTGTTATATGGCACACATAATTCCTTACAGTGTCTGTCATAAGACTGTGCAAATGCTCAAAAGTGTTCATAATAAAAATAGTGAATGACTTTATAAAATCAGGTCCCATGACATGCTATAATATCTGTTCATAACAACCCTATAAACACTAATGCTGCAGTGCAGTAGGACATATGTTCCATATGTTCTGGCATCACTTCATTGTTGTGACAAGCCTCTTCCATGCAGATCTGCATATACACCCAGTTAAGTGTTTACTGCGTGTAATCATTTCTGCTACAAACAAATCAAACAAGTACCATTATAGCATACACAGTGTTTAAATTAGTAACTCCAGGAATTTGCAATCATAAATTGACCGAAACGTGAAACGTACTAGTGTTTTTGTTATTACTACAAGCATACATATTGTGTGCAACACGCCGTGTGCTGTGCAGGCTGTGTTGGGGTTTTTTGCTGGGGGGGCAGAGGGGTGGTATAATATAGTCTATAATCTCTAGTCTCAATTATATTAATGATAATAAAATATTGGGTCTCAATCACCAATATCTTTCTAAGTTTGTTCCTAAATCTGTTCTCAAGAAAGGTCCTAAGAAAAGTTCTACGTCAGATTCATGACGCATTCTTAAAGTGCAGAACTGTTCTCTCCTTTGTGTTCTTGAGTGTGTGTAGATTCTGTTCTTACCTAAGAACAAATCCTAAACACGGGTGAATCTCAGAATCTTCATCAAAACTGTGTTTTAAGTGGGTTTTAAGAAGTAATTTCTTCTTAAGGTTGGTGAATGAGGCCTATTGCTCTGATTATTCACCAAAACCTACATGTTTGAGAGCACTTGATTATACTTCTGTTCCTCTTCTCTCCTGAACATTTGACTGCTGAAATATGTATATATGTAGTTTCGTTAAATCATTTGAATAAATTTTAAAACTCTGGGGAGAATTTAAAACAGTGTTAAACTATTTTTCAGTCTTTAGTCTGTGTGTTCACATTTCTTAGAGGCACACTTAATTTCCAGTTTTATTCACTTTTGCTTTTATCAGGAAGTAATTAGGTTACCTTCAAAAAAAGTAATATGTCAGGACCACAGTCATCACAAGTTTCTACGGTTGTACTGCAAACTCTCCACACCAAACAGATAATATTATCACAAAAACTGACAACAGTCGGTGCAAAATCTCATTGACAAAAAATGCCATGAGATCCTGGTGGGTCTGATTAAATAAGAACAAATATATATATACAGAGCATATAGAAAATATAAAGAACCTTTTCTAAAATGGTTCCTAAAAGGGTTCTGCTATTGTTACAATGTCAAGCTTGTAACAACAGAAAAAGCCATTTTTTGGTGCTATAGAGAACCATTTACAAAACATTCTCCATCAATCTGAAGAACGATTTTACCATGCAAAGAACCGTTTAAGCATGAAAATGGTTCTTTGAGTGTTCAGGGTTCTATATAGAACCACTGTCTTCACTTAAAAACCCTCGAAGAGCCATCTTATTTAAGAGTGTACAAAAAAACTACAGCTAAGAGAAGAACTGAGAAGAGAGAGCAAGGGGTGCAGGTGATGTCGTGTCATCAGTAGCTAGCTCACGTCTGCATCCTAATGGTTCTATATTTGAAGACGAAGGTGCATGTATTATCACAAAAAAGTAAAATCTGCTGTAACGGTATTTGGAGTGACGCAAGTTGAGAAATACAACACAAGAGAGAAAGACACAGACAAGTGTACACAAAGTAAAAGCAACATAGCCAGCAAGCAGCGGCAATGCTTCTATTATAAGTGAGTTTTCAGTCAGTTATTTTCTCAGTACAGGGAAGCACATCTAAATTACGGTCTGAGGTAATCGACCGAACAGTGCAGATGCTGCAGATGGTGATTAGGATGAAAAACTCTGGAATATGAAGAATGTTTCTTTTCCTTCTCCTATAAAGTTTTGGTTTCGGAGATATGAGTTTTCTCTACTACAGCAAAATAGTGCTGAATTCAAGTTTGTCTGTGTTTGCTGCAGTAACAGCCTCTACTCTTCTGGGAAGGCTTTGCACTAGACGCTGGAACATTGCTGTGATGATTTGATTGAGCATTAGTGAGGTCAGGTACTGATGTTCGATGATCAGTTCTGGATCATTCCAACTCATCCCAAGGTATTGGATGGAGCTCCATCACTCCAGAGAATACAGCTCCACTGCTCCACAGCCCAATGCTACAACGCCTGCCACTGGCCATGGTGACTTGTGGCTCATGTGTGGCTGCTTCAGAGTCTCTTATTCTATTGGAAATTATTATTTAATAATAATTATAATAAATATAATAATTATTCTATGAAGCTGAGTGTGCAATCAAACGTGTCAAGCAATGGGTGCACCTTAAAGTGGCTGAATTCACTCATTAGAAGTACTGTCTGGATACTTTTGGACACACAGTGTATGATAATGTAACTTCTTCAAACAACAAAAACTGAACGTGGGCATCAGTAGGTTTTAGACCTCTAGGGTCCTGCATAATTTTCTAGTCAGACACACGCCCAACTCCGGGTTTATCGCCAAAGTCACACCTTGTGGTAAGCAAATGTTCCAAAACTGATATCTTTTATATGTTCTTTTCCCCAGAATTTAATCAGGGTACGTAATCATGAGGACAGTAAGTGGTCATAAATGCAAACATTGCTGCATAGATGAAATGAGCTTTCCTGGCCTAAGAAAATAAGTGAAGACCTGTCAAAACCCACTTACTATACACTCTGGCCTCCTGCCTCCTTGTCACTTCATTTGGAGTAATGAGCCTCATGCTGATTGAGTCATGCAGCCAACATGTACACACTTACACATCAAGATATCCATTTTCCTGATGGTCAATCACACATCATTAGCCAGAATCACACACTTTGCTGAACAACATAACCATGACAATTTAGAGAAAATTGAAAGGGGCCAGCAATCACGACAACAGCAGAGCTTCAAACAACACCAACATAAACCATTACAACAAGAGCTTTTCAAAGCCGCATCCCACAAAGACCTGAGACAATGGTAAAGCAAGCAACTCAGCTAAGAACATCAGTGATGCATCTGTGATGCTTTGAGAAGAGCTGACCCTTATTGATAGTAAAAGCAGAGCTAATGGTTGGCTACCAATGATGCCGTTTCAGCACTTCCTGATGGGGCCTTTAAATGAACTCCTCAGTACAACCTACTTATCAGAGAAAGCAACAAACTCTATACTGTATTACTGCGCTCTACTATGGTGCTGCATTGTGCTCTTTACTATATCACTACATGTAAATTGTTGAATTGTACCTGTGCTAGTTTAGCATTGTCTCCTGTACTGTTATTGCATTGTACTATTTTATTGCATTGTATGCCATACTATGTTGTTGAATTGTACTCAGCACTATGCTACTGCACTGTACTCTGTACTGTATTATTAAATTGTACCCTGTCCTACAGTACTGCACTGTACTCTGTACTATATTATTAAATTGTACCCTGTCCTACAGTACTGCACTGTACTCTGTACTATATTATTAAATTGTATCCTGTCCCATAGTACTGCACTGTACTCTGTACTATATTATTGCATTTACTATATTGCTGAATTGTACTCTGTACTGTTACTAAACTGTATTTTGTTTGCATAGTATTGCATTCTACCCTGTACTATACTATTGCATTGTTCAATGTTATTGCATTTACCCTGTATCACATTGCTGAACTGTACTCAATACTATGACCAGTACTTTAACACTGTACACTAAAGTACTGCACTCTACTCTGTACCTTGTTATTGACTGTTGCTATATGTAAAAATATACTATACTATATTATCAAATTGTACCCTCTGGTGTAATACTGTGTTGTGTTTTGTACTGTAATATTGCACTGTACTATATCACTAAATTGTATTTTGTTCTATATTATTAAAATGAACTACGTACTATATTTTTTATTCTAGCCTTTACTATATTCCTGCATTTAGTATATCACTGAATTGTACTTTGTACTATATTATTAAAATGTACAATGCACTATATTTTTGCATTTTACAATGTTATTCCATTTACCCTCTTCCATAGTACTGTTCTCAATACTATGACCAATACTTTAACATTGTACTACAGTACTGCATTCTATTCTGTACCTTGTTAGTGACTTTTGGTATATATAAAAATATACAATACTGTATTAATAAACTGTATTCTCTGGTATAATACTGCATTGTGCTTTGTACTGTAATATTGCATTGTACAATATCACTGAATTGTACTTTGTACCATATTATTAATATGAACTATGTACTATATTTTTACATTCTACCCTGTACTATAGTACGGCATTTACTATATCACTGAATTGGACTCTGTATTATATTATTAAAATCCACAGCGTACTATATTTTTGCATTTTAGCCTGTTCTGTATTACTGCATTTACTCTATCACTGAATTGTACTCTGTATCATATTATTAAAAAGCACTATGTACTACATTTTTTTGCATTCTACCCTGTGCTATACAATTGCATTCTATTCTGTACCATATTGTTGACTTTTTTTGTATGTAAACATATGTAAAAACTGTATTTCTGTGCAGAAAAGGTACTGCACTTTAGGGTTAGTTTTGTGGACAGGCTGATGGTTAGGCTTGTGCAGAGATGTCTGGATATGCTACAACTACACTGCAGAATTGAGCACAGTAAATCTCATTGGAGACCTTCACCATGAACTCCACAAAAAGGCATGACTGACAGTAATACTTCCCACTTCGTCATGCTTGTCTGGTTATTTGAAGAAAATGACCGACTAGTACTGAAAACATTCCACCTTCTCCCAGACTGGATGGCCAATTTCAGACTAGGTCAAATGTTCAGGCCAATCTGCCCTGGTATTAAAATTAACCGGCTTTAATCCTATTTGCGGCTACATCCAGTTAAAGCTAAACCGAAAAATGCGCAAAGCATTACTGCTAATGGTTTATTTAAGAAAATGTGGAACATAAAGGTCATACTCCTTCGCTTCACAAAGATGTATTCCCTGAATTAGGTGTCTGAACAGGGTGTGAGAACAGTGGTGAAGGGGGGATAGGCTTGCCAGGTTTTACTGCAGAGATAAGCTGCACTTTCCTGGGACCTGCAGACAAACAGAAAGAGTCATTAAATAACAGGCATAAAAATAAAATGAAAAACATCAATGAACTAGTTCAACACTGTAGAAACTTTGATATCAGATGTGTGTATATTTTATAGAATAAGGTCAGTGCTGACCATTAAAAAAAATCCTTGCAGAGACAGAGTGAGAGAGAGCAAGAGAGAGAGATAGAGAGTGAGAGAGAGAGAGAGAGAGAGAGAGAGAGAGAGAGAGAGGAATTAAAGAAATATCTCACCAAGATGGCAGGAAGCAACAGAATGTATTTTATCTTCCTCTGCAGTGAGATGTTAAGCAGCACACACACACATACATACTTAAAAAAATAAAAAGAAAGAAAAATGTAGGCTTCAGTCGTCTAACAGAACTGAAGACCCTTTTGGCTCTTTTGTTTGATTGGCTAATGGACTGGACTGTACAATACACAGTCTTGAGGCTTCTTTAGAAACGCTGCCTGCAGGAAAACTTCAACTTTTAATCATGATCCAGAAAGACCGAGTAAGTAAGTGATTAAGTAATTAAAAGAGTAATTAAGTAAATAAATAAACAAGGAGGTGGCAGTCTTAATATCCCGTTTCACTCTTTCATTCTTCAAGTTCTCATTAAGTGTCTCTCGCTTTATCTCTTTTTCATCTTATTTCTTTGAAACGCTGAATGCACTTCTATATAAAGCACTTTTCCATTGTCAGCAAAGGGAGGCAGAGCAATGCCCGGCCAAGCGTTTTTCCTAGCCAGCTTTCTAGAGCCGGACCACAAAAAGGACAGACAATGAAGTTTAGTCTCAGACTAGGCTGCATCTGCTAGGGGCTGCTTTTAAACTTTCTTCCTTCACTTATTCTTCATTCTCTGTGAGTGAACAAAACAGCTTGCGTACTATTTTAACCCTTTAAGGACTGAGGGTAACTACACACTAGACAACGCAAGGACAGAGTGGTAGATGCATACGCATGCAGATCTTGGAGTTTGACCAGTTTGAATTCAGTGGGAAACAAAATTGAACTCAGTGGGAAACAAATTTGAATTCAGTGGGAAACAAAACACTAGACCAGAAACAAAGAAATATGAGCCATCAAAAGAAAATTTTGGCGACGGCCACACACAAAGCCAAACAGAGAACAGCCGCGAAGGCAAAGAATTCATATAGAACAGGAAAACACTACACAGTGTCCATCTTGGATTTTCATCCGTTTTCTGCCTGTACGTTTCTATTGGTTGACGTGCCCCCACATCAGAATCTATTGCAGAAAACTTGAAACGGTTTGAACATTTTCGACCCTCGATGATGCGTCTTTTCACTGCATACAGGTACGTTTCTAGTCCGACAGAGCTGATGCAGCGTCCTAACTGAAATACATTGGGGACTGTGTTTCTGATGCTGCATCAGCTTCTAGTGTGTAGGTACCCTAAGCCTACTTGTGGCCGCCTGGACATATCTCATTATATTTAACTGGAAAGTTGTAATTCACTGTGTCTCCAGCCTCCTTCCTGAAAGTATTTGGACAAACTGCAATTCCAAAACATCGGGACAGTATATGAAAGCCAAATAAAACAGAAAGCAGTGATAAGTAATCCACTGTCACCTGTATTTACACTGTATAATGACAAGATAAGTAATGTTTTACTTTTATCAACTTCATTGTTCTTGTAACTATATGCCCACCTTGAACCTGATATCTGCAACATGTTCCATAAAAATTGGACTGGTGACAATTTAAGACGAGGAATATTCAATAACATCCTAAACAGGTGATGCAATCATGCTGGGGCGAAAAAAGAGCACCCAGGAAAAGGCTCAAAATGGGTCAAGGCTTGCCACTTCGCCAACAAGTAACTGCAAAGATTTTATGTATTTCACCTTCTACAGTGCATAATATCATCAAAAGATTCAGAGAATCTGAAGAAATCACTGTGCTGAAGACCACAACTGAATGCTTGTGACCTTTTACTCCTTAGACTGCACTGCTAATGCGCCATATTTCAGTTACATCTAGAAACGCTGCCGACTTCTCTGGGTTCAAGCTCATCTAAAATAGACTGATGGAGTGTACTGTGGTCTGACAAGTCAAACGTTCTGGCTGGAAATAAAAGACATTGTGTTCTCCAGGCCAGAGAACTAAAGGACCATTCAGATTGTTACCAGCATAAAGTTCAAAATCCAGCATCGTCATGGTTTTTTAGTGTATTAGTGGGTAACTGCCCACATGTGACAACTCTATTAATGCTGAAAGATTTATATATACGTTTTGGAGCGACATATGCTGCTGTATAGACTGCTTTATAGACTTGCAAAATGACAGTAACAGCCCCATACAGTTTCACTGCTGAAGACTTGTATGATTGCAGGCATCACATTTAAAATTAGCGTATACTTATACTAACAACAAAGTTCATGTGGTGAAATATAAAATATTGTGTACAAATTTTTTGGAACTGAGGTTGTATTTCAGTATATTTCTTGCAGAAAATCTTGTTTGAAAGTTGTACCTAAATGTTTTGAAGTCGTTCAGAAGTTGCTCTGCAGTCAGTTTTGGAAACTATATGACTACACTCTGTACTGGTGATTGATTTGTAAATGCAGCGCAGGTATGTCTCTAAAGCTGTTATAAACTGATCTAACAGACACGGAATACAGATGCCTCTGTCCTGGGATTTCACAGGGAAATATGACAGACGGTACACACATACGGTATATAGTCAGAAAGCTCCGGTTCTCTAGTTCAATATGGAATCTGACGTTTGTTGATACTTCAAATTGTTGTAAAATTTAAATGAAACGCATTCTGAACATAATCCTTAGAGGGTTAAACTTGAAATGGGAAACCGTTCTTTTTTAAATCTCTGGATAATTCTATTGATGTGAGACATTCAAAGTGGTTTGGTGTGAAATGGTTCAATGTAGTGGCTCAGATTTCTTTACAGTGGTGGTGACTGTGTCAGCACAAACATACCCGCTTTACTTACCATCCAAAACCACAAGTGAACCACCAGAGAGGTTTTTTTAAGTAATGCTAAAGCTTGTAAAACATTGGTATATCTTTAAAAAACTTTTCTTTGGCTATTAACATGCCCTACAGCACCCTGCATGCATCTCTCTGCCATAAATGTTTTAAAAATATGTTTTAGACAAAAAATATCTCATTATCATACCATTTCACACTAAAACCACTCTAAACAAGACGATTATGTCTTACGATTTCATTATGCATAGACGCTGTCTGGGACGATTTATCCCCTTTGTTGTATGGATAGAACCTAGTAGCCAGCATTGCTTTGGCCATTAGCCATCTGGTGCCATTTATCCTTTTTATTGTACTGTTAGGAGCAAGTGGTTAGCATTAGTTTGACTATTAGTGATGTATAGGACGATTTGCAACCTGCATGCTTGTTGGTTTGGAATCATTACATTAACATTTCTGCTTATTTTACTTAAACAATGTAGATTTAAACATTATTCATTACCAAAAGCTTTATGTTATGTTTTATTCAATATTGTGTATTTCAAGTACTGTGGAAGCACTTAGAAGATATTTAATGATTAGTTATCTATTTATAATTTATTTTAATCAAGCAGTCTCTAAGATTTGATTACCAGTTTTGAAATACAATGCAATTTAGATATTAATTTTATTATGATTAGAACCCCCTAGTGGATATAAATTTTATTAGAACTCCATTCTTAATTTGTACAGGACAAGCAGTTAGAATCATTCTACACATTTCTACGACTAAATTGGTTTTTATATTATTGAAAACACTGACTGAATGGTAGCGCATGACCAAAGGAAAACAATGCATAAACAGTTATTATTACAAAACTGTGCTTCTCTTGTAGATATGGGTTTCTGGTCATTTGTATTATTTTAAATGGGGTCAGACAGGTGCATTCGTGAGCACTACAGCTGGTACAGGTCACAAAGCTGACCTGCGCATCATTACTGAACATAAATTCCTGACCTGTCTGGGTGAGAGAGGCCTCAGGGTCATAGTGCAATGACAAGCGCGTCATACATTTATTACCTTCAAAACAGCTTCTAGTTTTGTTCCCTGAGCAATTAAAGGTCAAAAGAAGGATCACAGGATGTTGAGCAGTCACAGTTGAGCAGATGAAGAAGCAGAGCAGCAGTCGATAGGCATTTAAAGAGAATAGCTTTATGAAGCAGTTCTGACCCATCATGTCATGACCAAACAAACCCTGACTGACAGGTTCAGTCTGGACTGTACAGTACAAAGCTTTTGGATCCAAATGACTCTGTCTCTCTCACACACACACAATGGAGTTCTTTGTAATGATGTGTCACACAAAATTAATCTACAAATAACAGTTTAACACAGTGAGAAAACCAAAGACAAACAATTTTCCATATATAAGTCCCCTGTGTGATGACAGCAGGCCCTGGCCTCTTAAATCCATGTTTTTATTTTGTCCTTCTCTTCATTTGCACCTTATATTTATTATTACACTGCACTATTTGTAAATAAAAACACCACCTTTCACATACGAGCAATAACCTCATGTGCAATACCATAGCTGCTACATTCTTTTATATCCACCCTTATTTATTTATCTTACTTTTTAATCACTTTATTTCAAATTATTTTATAGTTTTATTTTTGATTGTACCTTTTTATCATTTTTAATTATAAAGTCTTACCTCTAATATCTTGCATTTTGGTTTTTATATTAGCTTACATTTTTGTTTTATTCCTAGTTTAATCTTTTTTGTTTACGCACTGATAAGATTGCTGCCCAACTTCGTTGTTCTCTGTGAAATGATAATAAAGTATCCTGAATCTTGAATCTTGAAATTTTGGTCCGATATATTCCAGGTTCTTTCTAAGATTCTGAAAGTACCAGTTGATCCTATCCCTGTAACTATCTAGTTTGGAGTGCTGCCATCTATTCTACTGATATCAAGCTACAAAGTGGATTTGCTACTGTATTAGCTAGAAGTGTTATGTCACTCAGGTGGAAATCACTTATTCCACCATCTGTTTTTGTTGGCTGAGAGAACTCTTACATTTTGCAAACTTGAGAAAATAAAAGCTACACCACGAGGCTCCACTTTCAAATTTTATAAGATATGGTATCCTCATTTAAAATTAATCCAGTTCCTCTCTGCTAATTCATAATTCAGTACTTTGTGACTTGTTCCACTATGTCAGCTTCTGTCCACCCCTTTTGTTTCTCCCACCCTGCAATGGGCAGTTTTGGATGTTGTAATGTTTGGATGGCTAACTGAGCGTAGTTTATATGTAGTATATATAAGCTTATATTCCAAGTTTATATAATTAATCATTTTTGTCTATTTACATACATCCTTGATATATTAATATTTGTAGTATTTGTAGTTTGTATTTTGCGGTCAATTTTCTCATTGCATGGATATGTGTAAAACCTTTAAAATCAATAAACAAAATTTTCAAAGAAAAAAAAACAATGCTGTATTAAAACTATGAAAAAAAAAAACGTGATAATGGGCTGTTAGTGAAGCAGCTGTTCAACTCTGATAGATGATGTTGTCGATTTGTAAGCAAGTCAGGACATAGTAAGTATCGTCCTTTGGTACTCCTGGCTGCTAAAACTTATGTCAAGGGCGGAAAAAACGCCACTGACCCTGAATAAACACCTAAGTATCAAAGATTCCACTTGCCAGGTCAAAGTTTGGCTACAAGCCATAAAATGTCTGTGAGAAGCAGCCATGTTTCTAGAAAGAAGACTATTCTGAATGAATTAAGAAGCACACATCACATAATCAAGACAAAAACTCACTGAAACAGCATGTAATCAAGACAAGAACCTACTAAAACAGCATGTGGTCTCAGCAAATGCAGCAGTGCTACTTAAAGCTGAAGCTTAAAACTTAAAAACTAAGACAAATTCTATGTTTCAAAAGTGTCTGTTTAAAACAGAGGTGCCCAAGTCCAGTCCTGGGGCCAGATAGACCAGATATATGCAAGTTCAGCTATTGGCCAGTCATAACATACACCAATCAGCCATAACATTAAACTGTATCTGTACTCTTTGTCCATTTTACCAGCTCCACTGATCATATAGTTTCACTGTGTAGTCCTACAGTTACAGACTGTAGTCCATCTGTTTCTCTGCATACACTGTTACCCTGCTCTTCAATGGTCAGTACCCCCACAGGACCCCCACAGAGCAGGTATTATTTGGGTGGTGGGTCATTCTCAGCACTGCAGTAACATTGACGTGGTGATGGTGTGTTGGTGTGTGTTGCGCTGGTGCGAGTGGATCAGACACAGCGGTGCTGCTGGAGTTTTTAAACACCTCAGTGTCGCTGCTGGACTGAGAACCAAAAGCATCCAGCCAACAGCGTCCTGTGGGCAGCGTCATGACTTTACATCTACAGGGTGGAATATAATACAATACTAATGATGTGGGCTGTGGTTTTACTTTCAGCTCCCAACATAAAACTAACATCCATGCAGTTCAGTGAGACTACAGCTAACATCCACAGCTCTGGCTCTTACTCAACCAGTTTGTCAGACGTCGAAACGTCTAGATTGATGCTGTTTTTGCCAGCAAATGTTTGACAAAACACATTCATGTGTCGTGAGGAATTATGCCACAGGTAATTCTGACCTTGCAATGTGACTGACTGAGAGGCAGAATGTACCGATAATGGCACACCGAATGAATATCACTCAGCCTTATTCACCTGTGATGTTGCAACAACAATCAACCAACCAACCAAGAAATAACAGCCACAACTTTATTACAATTAACAAGCCTGCCGAAAAAAACTGTGACAGCAAGCGACGAAGGCGAGCGACAACAAAACCAAACTCTCACAAAGCTGTTTACACCAGACTTGAGTGACAGAACTCCATTTCTGACACTTCTAGTTGTGCTTCTCTAATTTTTACAAGGACTCTGATAATCTGCTGGATGTTTCCATTAGTCACACCATGCTTTTGATCTGCTGTGAGCTGCTGATATTGTGTTACACAAGTAAAATGTGTAGCTAGTTCTCTTAGGCTATTTGCTGATATGTTCACTGTTTGCTAATATACCCACTGTAGGCATCCTGAAAGTTTTGTGTTATGATGCTTCATTTAGTAACATTTATATGCAGCAGTGCTCGCTCTGAGCTATTTTTCTATGTGGAGTGTAAATAGACCTTCTTCTTAATTAGTTTCTGTGTCATAATTGTCTCAAAATCTAATAATAAAAATCAATAATGAAACTGTAGTACTTGAGACTGTGCCACACTGTGAGATTCTGGCACTGCTGTGTTGATCTACTCTGCCTTCCTACTCGTGGCAATGATGGAAGCACACCAGCGCCAATATCTCACAGTACAGCACTCCCTCTAGTGCAGGGGTGTCAAAAAATGTTATTTTTACTTAACATTTTGCCATGACCTGAAACGGCCATTGTTTATTCAAAACATGTAAAAACTACAACGGCAAAAAACAGGCACTGAATATTTGAACGATGCAAAAATAAGGGGGTGGGAGCACACTTTACGTTATAGTGCATGCTGGGAGCTATAGTGTAGCTCAGGGTGAAATGAACTTATATTAATAGAAAATTAAAATAATTCTGCGGGCTGAACAGGATTGTGCCACAGGCCTTGTGTTTGACACATGGGCTCTAGTGTATTACTGCTTAAAGGTGCAGTGTGTAAGATTTAGGGTGATCTGTTATCAGAAATGGAATGTAAGGCCCAGTTTCATTTCACCCCTTGCCACTACCACTTAGCCCTACCCCTCTGTTTTGCACGTTCATGTCCCAATTTTCATTGAGATAGAGGGGCAGGGCGAAGTGTTAGGGCTACATGGCCCTCCAAACTGAGGTTTTTCAGAGACACTCCAAACAGAGTGTTATGAGAAAATAAAAAAAAATTACAAGATGGCTGTGCAAGCGACCAAAGAAACCCACAAATGTATGATTTTTTTCCGTAAAAAAATTCGATAACCATCGTATTATCTTAGTTTAATATCATATTAACATATTATGGTCCTTTTCTTTCAAACAAGCATAAAAAATCGCTAGTAGTGTGCTGATGTTTCGGTAGCTAGCTAGCTAAATTTCCCGTTCCACCTTAAATAGTCCAGCAGTTACATTCTGGTGCCACAGGCATCAGAGCTACTGCACCATTTAAGGTGGAATGAGAAAATTCGAACAAGAAGGTGGGGAATATCTGACTTCAGTTTCATACCACTTAAGAATTAGGGGTGGGCGATAATAAATAATTGCCCCCCTCTTTGAAGGCATATGATGCCCTAAATGTAACTAAAGCCCAGCAGTGAGGAGCTGAACTTTAGCCTCCTCTGCTGTCACTGCAGACTGGCAGTGTCGCCTACAGAGCAGTGCTAGTAGCTGTTAATGAAGTGATGCTCTTTTTATTTGAGGGTCCCATTTTTGCAGAGGAAGATTTCAACCACTACCCCTTGTAACTCAGTTCCAAGGGGCAAGGTAACCCTCGAAAACAAGGGGTAGGGTGCAGTTTATACAGTTACTTTACACCAGTTGTTAGGTTTACAGGCTCTCTAAAATTAGTCTAAATATTTTTTATGGTCAGTGCAGTTGTTTGGTGTTCTAGAAGTACTGACCACACCCATCACCTACTCAGAAGAGCATACAGCAACATAATTTATCACGATATCTTTAACATATTGTCATATTGTCCACTCTTATGACAGACGTGATGCTAAATCTAGCCGGCTCCAGCTGACTCCAGTGAGTTCCACTTTCTTATCTAGGTGCTGGGACAATACAGCAGTGTGTGAGAGAGGGAGAGAGAGGTGTGCAGGACGTGGAGGCTAAGTAAAGCCTGCCGTGGGCTGCCACAGGAGCTGACCTGCTTTGCTACAGAACGGCTGCCTTCAGATCAGCTCGCAGCTGAGGGAGAAAAGCAGACACTTCGATGTCAGCGAACCCGTCCTTCAAGTAATATCTCACATCACAGCGCCTGAAGCTAGTCTGTGCCTCTAACTCCTAAGAGAACGAGAGAGAGAGAGAGAGAGAGAGAAAGAGAGACTCTAGAAAACCTGTAGGATTAGTGATAGTCCAGGACCAAAGGCAGCCTGCAGGAGGCTCTGTGTGCGGCTGTGTGTACTGGGACTAACAGGCATTATGTATGTAACAGTTCAGTGTATGGGAATGGAGAGAGAGAGAGACAGAGAGAGAGACAGAGAGACAGAGAGACAGAGAGAGAGAGAGAGAGGGAGAGTATAAAAAGGAGAGGGAGGAATAAAGAAATAGGAGAGAGTGAGGAAGAGAGAGAGAGGAGAGAAGGGGAGAATCAAGAGAGACAGAAAAAGAAGGAGAGAGAGAAAGAGAGAGAGTGAGGACAGCATAAAGAATAGAGAGAGAGAGTGTATAAAAAAGAAAGAGTAAGAGAGACAGCAAGAGAGACAGGGGTATACAAAAGGGGCGAGAGAGAGGGACTATGAAAAGGAGGCAGAGAAGAGAGAGTGAGGAAGCAGAAAGAGAGTGAGAAAGAAAAAAGTCCACACACAGACACAGAGACAGAGAGAGAGAGAGAGAGAGAGAGAGAGAGAGACAGCATAAAAAGGAGAGGGAGGAATAAAGAAATAGGAGAGGAGGAGAGAGAGAGTTTAAAAAAGGACAGAGACACACAGAGAGAAAGAGAAAGAGAGAGAGAGAGAGAGAGAGAGAGAGAAAAGAGAGAGAGGGAGGAATACAAGGGAAGAGTGAGAAAGAGGAAGAAAGAGAGTGAGACTATAAAAAGGAGACAGAGAAGAGAGAGTGAGGAAGGGGAAAGACAGAGAGAAGGAAAGAAGACCAAACATACAGAGAGAGAGAAAGAGAGAGAGAGAGTATAAAAAGGATAAGGAGGAATAAAGAAATAGGAGATGGTGAGGAAGAGAGAGAGAAAGAAAGAGAGAGAGAGGAAAGAGGGGGAGAATCAAGAGAGACAGACAGAAAGTCAGGGAAAGAGTGTATAAAAAAGGACAGAGACAAAGAGAGAGAGAGAGAGAGAAAAGACAGGGAGTGAAGTATAGAAGGGAAGAGAAAAACAGGGGAAGAAAGAGAGAGCGAGGACAGGAAAGAGAATAAAAAGAGAGAGAGAGTGCATAAAAAAAGAGAGCAAGGAAGAGTAAGGAAGAGGGAATGCCAAGCACACAGGAAGAGAGATAGAGAGAGAGAAAAGAGAGTGGAAGAGACAGAGGGGACAGAGAGAGAAAAAAGACAGAGTGTGGAAAAGAACAGAGAGAGAGAGAGAGAGAGAGAGAGAGAGGATTGTGTGGAGGGAGGGCTAGATAGTAGAAGAGAAACATTCCCCCAGCAACAGGCATACAGGCAGTGCCACAGGCATACAGACTCACTCATGAAAATTCATGCGCACACACACACACACACACACACACTCACACACACACACACACACACACTCACACACACACACACACACACACACACACACAATCTAGCAGAGAAAATGCAAATCTCTAAACGTGGGCAAGGTCAGAGCTAAAAATCAGTGAAAACCGCAGCAGTGCAGCTTTCAGCGCAGCAGACGGGACGATCCGGCCCACATCAGCGCCTCACTGTGAGACCAACGACAGTAAACTCAGCTCACCATTAAAGAGGAAGCACACAGACTCAGGCGCTCACCGCAGCCTCTGTGTGTAACCCCCCCCATGAGCTGGAGCCCAAATAATACATAAGTGCTTCCTGCATCTGTGTACACAGACACTCGCAGAACACAAACACTCACCCTGCGCATGACATTACATAATTGATGGCTCAACTTCTCCAGCCAAATATTGACCACCACTGACATTTCTACATGGAACACCCTGTCCACTCTTTACACTAACGGCATGACAATGTGCTCAACACGCTCGCATCCAACAACATGGACTGAGTGGGAAACTTCAGGAAGCTTACAGAGGGACTGAAGGCCTGCTCAGACGAAGGAAACAAACATGAACTTTAATGCTGCCTTTGATCTTTTACATTAAGTCTACATCTGAGAAGCTGTATACATTTTTAAAAGAATTTCACCAACTTTTCAAAATTCCTGCATAATTAAATAGTTAAGATGTAAACAGGGTCATTCAGAGTGGTTTGGTGTGAAATGCTCTGCTGTAGAGAAACTTACCGAGCCAGAATTGTTCTGTTGTGGTGATAGGAACCAGACGTCCACCTCTAAATGCTCCCTCATAGAAAGTTATTAAAGGAAATGGAATATGCTGTCTGATGTCTGAGACACTGTTTTATTGTAGTTTTATGATGATGGCCTAAAATGTATTTTAGTCAATTTCTTTTAATTTATTCATGTCAGGTGGATAAATGAGGAGTCAGAATTGTTCACAGTGGTGGTGATAGGAAGAAGTTATTACATGAAATAGTTATAAATATGCTGCTAATGGCTGAAACATTGTTTCATGATGTTTTTAAAAGTTTTTAGGCATAAAACCCCTGGTTCCTATCACCACCACTGTAAAGAAATTTGAACCATTTTACACCAAACCACTCTGAATCACTCTGTTTACAACTTAACTACTGAATTATTGAGAAACTCTAAAAACTGGTGGAATCTAATCGTAGCCCACTTGATTTTCTGCATTGTACAGACAAGCTAAAAAAACAGGTTGCCCAATCAGAGCTCAGTGGTCATGGATGCTGTCCAAACAAATGTGTATTACAATGGTGGCTGAAAATTTTGCTTGTGGTTGAGCACAAAAAACTTAAATAACAAGAAACACGCTGGTTATAAAAATGCAGAGGTTAAAGAAAATACATGGACAACCACAGCTGGAAGGCTGGGGAACAACAATAAGCACCTTAGTACAATGTAGTGACTGTTCAGTAGTCGTTTATCACCACTGTGATCGAGGAATCCATTTCTCCTTCCCCTTCCACCCTCTTCCCTCTGAAATGGCATACCCAAAGTAAAAGGAGCTCTGGTCCCACATACATGCAGAGCAGACCATCTCATTTCAGTTCAGCCTTTGCTGATCTACGCAGCCTTTGAAGGATGCAGCTCCTGAATTGGGACACAGCGATAGATCTCTAAACTGATCTCTGACTCTTGCCGTGTTACCAGACCACGTTTTGGATGATGTCTCTCTGTGGAGAGCGGCGAGGCTTTGAAGATGAGGATACACAGATTTGCTAACGTTGGCTCATTCCATGCTCATGTTGCAGCTGAGACGATTGTTACTGCTGTGAATAATGGATCATAAAATGGTTTGCAGGACTTGAATCCTGAGATTTTAAGCTTTCTAACGGTGTATTGCATCACAGTATTGCTGGACAAAAATGATAGAAGCGAACACTTTGACAAAAGTGTGCCAGTAAAGGTACAGCAACCTAGAAAAGGTAAAAAAAAAATGCACTGCACTTGATGTGAAGGTTCCACTATGCTGAAAAAAAGTAAAAAGTAAACAATGTAATATACACATTGCCAATCATGCATCTGGTCAACACAGTAACAACAGATTGTGTACAGTACAGTCCAGACTCTTTGACAAAGCGCGTGGTCATCACGTGCACCTCTTCAGTCACATCGTCAATTCATTAATCCATTACATTTTGCTTAGAATCAAATTGATCATCATCTTTAATAATCAATCAACAGGAGCAAGAACACAGTAGCTACTGGTCTCTGTTTTTTGCTAAGTGTGAGAACTGACAGAGGGATAAAGCAGTGCGTTAAACCATGAATTCAAAATGAAAAACAGGTACATGTAGAAAGTAGTAAATCTATTAGGACTGGCAGGTTAACAAAAAAAGGATTTATGGTTATTAGGAGACACCCGAATGATTTAATAATACAAGAGAGGAATCATAAAAAATTAATCCCAAACATTGAATGTATGCATGAATAAGAAAATATAATGAGAACGCAGTAGTTTAGGTAGTATTAGAGTAGTGAAACAGTATTGGAGTCAAACAGAAAAACAACAAATAAGCTTACCAATACCCACAGGTGGATGGATGGATGGATACGTAGTGGATGGACGGACGGATGGATGGATGGATGAACAGATGAATGGATAGACGAATGGATGTGTGAAAAAGCTGGAAAAAACAAGACCAAAAACATTAGGCAGTATTACAGAAGCGTATATTAAAGCAGTATTAAAGTCAGTGAAAAACCCGCTTGCAAATATCAAAGAATCAGTGAAAAAATGGGGTGAAATGGATGGATGGATGGATAGATGGATGAGGACATTAGACTTGATTCTTGTCTTTTTTTCTTTTCACAGGCACTAATGTTTTCACAGTCATATAGGAGGAATCAAAATTCAAAAATGTTTCCAGTGTCTAGAATTGCTACAAAGCTAAAACATTTAAAACTATTTCTCTAACACTTCCTCCAAGTATACCAAACTTAACTCAGTATATATATACCTGTCTGTATATATATGTATATATTTATTTGTACATATATATGTTGTATAGATAAATGATAGAATTCAAATGATAACTTAATACAATGGTCAATCAAATATCTAAGTTAATTCACAGCATAACATGATACATTCTCCAAAAACAGTATATATAGAGATATATTTTTTTTCTCAGCAAAATTAAGCTACATGGAAAAAAAATCTTCTGTACATGCAGTCACAGAGTACCGTGTTAGCGCCTTTTAACTCAGTGAGGGTCAGTGACAGATCAAGTGAACACACGCCACACCAGATCTGTTCAATTGCTCTGCAGCCCCTGTTAACACCCCCCCCTCCCCGAACACACCCCCTACTGCAGTCTGACAATAAGGCCTCCTGCAATGAAACAGGCTAGTAGTTCATACTTGCGTAGTCCATGAACCTCTGATTGAACTACAACGCTTAGTTATTCTGGAAGCCCAGAGGTTTACCTGTGCTATAAGAGATATACAAAGAGTTCTGGTGTAAGTAGAACTCTGGCCACCACTGCGTTCTAACAGGAATGCACAGGTAGAATGTACAGTTCTAGCTACCAGCTGGTACCTGTGCTCTGACTAGAAAGCTTAACTTTACTCTAAAAAAGCATTGTGGTACAAATTACTGATTACTTGTTAAAAATGTTATCTAATCCAAAACAACCTATTAAAGTCACATAATATGATTATTTTCTGTTACTTTTGGATTACTTATTTTTACAAAAACATGTAATAAAGACAAGTTAAAACTTAAACATTTCAATATTATATTGAATAGACCATTTCGTTGTGTTATTTGTGCTGTGAAAAAACGTATGAATGGCAGAATGTCATTCAAGTGACAAAGGCTTTGTTCACACAACAGATAAAAGTGGCCCAAATCCAAACTTTTGGATCTGTGTGTCAGTGTGAACAGCATAAATCACACTGAACCTGACATTTTCAATTCCGATTTGAGACTCTTTTAAATGAAATCTGATACGTATCCGATTTGCGGCAATGCGACTCAGTCTGAACAGCCAGATTGGAATTCCTGCGACTTTTACGTCAATCCAACCCGACATTCACCATCATTTTGTGCTGCTGAGACCTCATAAAGATTTGGGGTGATGTTTCTGTACAAAAAATTAGAAGAGACTTTCCGTTTCGTGTTCAAAGAGATTTCGAAAGAAATGGCCGAACGCGGCTGGAGGAGAACGACCACGGTGTCAAACAACAGTTAAAAGTCTGAAATCAAAGTTTAAAGAATCCGATGACACAAACCAAAGAAGTGACCATGCCCTGGAGCAGACTGGCGTTAGCTGATGGTCATGATTGTTTATTTAGGTCACATTTAAAAGATATTGTGAACAGCCAAACAAATTTGTTGAGAAAATCTGATTTGGACCACTTTTACCTGCTGTGTGAACGTAGCCAAAGATATCTTTTGATCTTTACAAGGGTAAAGGATGCCACTGTGTAGACGACCTTCCATTTCAGAAAAGCAAAAACAGCAAACCTTTCCCCCTTGCTGAGGACACCAGCGTGCAAAGACAACCGAGACTGGTGGTATTCACCTGCAAAAGTTTGCAAAAATCTAACTGAGGGCGGATAAAACATTGTCGCCTTTTGCGTTTGGTGTGCCAGAGTGATTTCAGTTTAATCCTGCTAGTAATTTTTGTGGTAACTGCAACAGAATTCGGTTACCTTTTTCTTTTTATTTCCTGATTACATCATGTATTCTATTGCTACTCAAGTCTGCGGGTACGGCATTAGGGCTAGAATGCAACTACGCCAATGTGGACAGAACTGTACACACTAATTATACACTGCTGTTAGAACACAAGGGCGATTAAAATTTTACACACTATGTGTTCTAGTTAGAATCTAAATGCCCAAAATACTTGTAAGAATTCTGGCCAGTAGGCAAACTCGTGCTAGAACAACCAATGCACAGGATTCTGACTGCCCAGTGCTTAACGAGGGCTCTAAACACTAGCAACACATCTGAATACAGAACAAATGCATCAAGTGCACACACACATTTACTAAGTCGCTTCTGGGTCACGAGGGGTGCTGGAGCCTATCCTAGCGGTCACTGGGTGGAAGGCAGGATACACCCTGAACAGGTCGCCAGTCCATCGCAGGGCAGACAGACAGACATACACGTTCACACACACTCAATCTAGGGGCAATTTAGCATCTCCAATTAGCCTGACTGCATGTCTTTGGACCGTGGGAGGAAACCGGAGAACCCGGAGGAAACCCTCACAGACAAAGGGAGAACATGCAAACTCCACACAGAAAGCACCCGGGTCGCCCAGTCCTTCTTCCTGTGAGGCGACAGCGCTACCCACCGTGCTGCCCCTAGTTAGAACAATTACATAAAATGTTTGAGAGCAACAGGCAGTCAGAATACTATGCTCTAGTTAGATCACAAAAACGTGAACTACTTGTAAGTATGAACTACAAGCCAGTCCAGGTGCATGGGGCGGGGCTTGTCAGAATACAGGTAGAAAGAAAACACCATGGATCACAAGGGACTGAGCGGCTGCGCTCACAATTCAATTGCACAAACCGCACTTCAATACCTGAGCATGTTCATTTATCCCCTACGAATGCGATTATGTGTAGCCACCCTTTGCAAAACGGGGCAAAGTAATCCCTCTCATTGCAAATGATAACACACTTCCAAAAAAATAGTCCTCATTAATAAAGCGAGAGACAGACATCACAGATCCTCTTAAACAAAAGGGTAAAGGGTGATCTAATCTCTTTATCTGTGCGAGTAACTCTGCATCCGTGACTTGCAGGTGTAACCGTGATGTCCAGTGACATGAGCATCCAAAAAATGCTACAAAGTCTAAAAGTGTCTCTACATTTTGCTACATCATGTCAAAGCTACATTCAACTACAACGAGGGCAAATGAGCTGTGCCTGACGTCAAATAAGCCTCGCTAGCGTTTTCATGGAGTAGGTTCGTCTGAAAGAACTGAAAGCCTGATGTGTGCTCAGTATTCATGTGTCTATGTGTATTAGCACTGCTTTGGATAAAAGACGGTTGTATTGTTTGCCCTTGATGTATTAACTGATGATGCTGATGCCTTTGCTGGCATGAGCCAGAGCTTTTGTGCTTTCTAAAATGCATCCTCTTTGCAGTGGAAAATAGTGTCTGCCAAAGCAACAAGTGGTGGTGATACACCCAAAGAGTTTGCCAATTCTTTCTATCTGCAAAATTAGTTGACTATTAAAGAAACTGTACAGTACACATCTAAAAGACAAGGCCCACCAGCGAGTGTTATTAACTAATTTTAATATTATGTAGCCATCTAGTGCCAATTATAGATATTGCAACCCATCCTCATTTTGGTTAAGACAGTTATGTATTGCTTTTGTGTTATATACTGTAAAAGCCAACAAGAGAGATCAAATGGCGTGGGTCCACTCTAGTGATCTGTATGCTCTGTTATTTGGCATCCAAGACTAGTCTACTATTTAACTTCAGACACAGCTAGCTTACTCTACTTTTAAAATACTAACACAGTGAGAGCAATAAATAGACAGAATAAAAAAGGAGTGGGGAATCCTGGAGTAACAAAACAAATCTTACAGAAAAAACTGCTACATGTACTTTGTTGTTGTCCATTTGTTTTTTCTGAAGTACGTCTCCTTAGACCATAGTTACGTCCCTGTTTGACACAACAGCGACACCACAGCATCAGAGTTCTGATAGGATGAGATGGGGGAAATTTCCCCCGACGGGATCTGATCGGCTGATGTCTTGCATTAAAAATAAAGCAAATGTAAGTGTTGATCCTTGACGCTTAACTGATGAGGTCAAGGTTCAAACAGCTCTTTCTGACGTGGCTGTGAGGATCGGACACAAAAAGGAGGGATGTGACTGCATCGCTGAGGCGAAAGCAAGAGAAGCAAGGCCGTCTCTCAGCCAATCAGGGGATGGTGACCACAGGTCAGACTGATTACTTGCTCACTGCAAGTCAGCCGTTAACAAATTGGAAAAGCAGCCTTAGCCCCAGCAGTTTCCGTGGTCAGTGAACTCCCGTTGAAGGCGGACAACCAAAAACAAACAAAAAAGTCTTTTCCTTAAATGACGGAGTGTGTGTGTGTAAACATGACATCATTACTCACAGATTCCGGAAAAAAGCGCTATCCAGCATTCTCATTGGAGGACAGGACTACGGATGACATCGTAATGCTCAGTTCAGACCGGAGGTGGAGCACGGCTGGGGTTTCCGTGGTGACGGAGATGGCCTTCGTTGACCCGTCTCCTGTCATGACATCACTGCCGCCATCCCGGCCGCCGCCGTCATGGCGGTTGTAGTCGCTGCCCTGGTCCCTGTGCGCCACGTGTATGTGCGTCACACTCCAGCTGCGTCTCACCGTAGAGCTCACACACACGCGCAGCAGCGAAGCCCCGTGTCATACCTCGCTCTCCAGACTGGAGAAGTGGGCGGAGCCACGGCGTGAGCACAGGCTCTTGGCTTTGAGGGGCAGGTGGGGGGAATAAAAGCGTCGCGGTTGGGGCACGGAGCGCAGTCTCTGGTACTGGAGCTTGGCACTGGCTGTCACGGACTGGGAAGCACCCGTGGCCGGCCCAGGTGACAGCACTGGTGGGGGGGACACTGAAGCGGAAGAAGGGGGTGGGGGGATGGGCATGGGGAGGGAAGAGGGGGCGGACGTGGAGGGTAGCAAGGGTTGGGGAGGGGAAGGTGCCGGTTCTGAATGCTGTGCCTGTTGGGTACTGAGGTTGGACTGGCTCCCGGATTTCGTGGTGTCAGGTTTTGGGGGCAGTTTGGGGCGGGAACCCCCGCTGAAGCTGTGGCAGTGGGGGAGCAGCTCCTCCTGGCTGCGCGAGGTGATACTGCCCCGCTTGGGGTGGCCATGAGGTCTGCCGTGGCTAAACTGCGCATATGAGCATGCATCTTGCTCCCTGTCCCGAGCCCTTTGACTTTTACCCTTTGACCCGCTGCGACCACGTTTCTCACCCTTCATCGGCAACTTATCTACGGACCAATAACGTCTAGGGGGTGGGAGCGAAGTGGGAAATGGTGGGCACTGTGGACCGAGTCCCCCACTCCCTCCCCTAGAGCCCCAGCCAATCCCTGCACCCGAACCCCAAAAATCTCCCCCTCCCCACCCTTCAGATCGCCCCAGGATGGAATCATCTCGGCTGTTAATGCTTCCTCCTTTCTCTCGGGCAGGGTAGGTTCCGAAAAACCAGCCCCCGCCTCCTATTCCGCTGACCCCTCCCGTCCCGCTGCCCTCCCAGTACCTCTCGAAGCGGCCAAACTCCCCAGAGGATCCATCATCAGAGTAACTCTCCTCTGCTTGGACTCGATCCCTCTCAGATTCGGATACTGCCCCTCTTCCCCCTGCCCTCCTTACTCTCTCCTCCACCCTCTCCCTTTCTCGCTCCCTTTCTCTCTCTTCCTCCTCTTCTTCGTCGTCCTCCTCTTCATCCTCTGAGTCCCACTCATGGAATGACAATCCCTCTCGGGTGTGCGCCCGGCCCCTTTCATAGTGCAGAAGCAGCGGCCGCCGCTCTCCTCCTCTCCCTCCTGCCTCCCTCTCTGCTCCGCTACTCCTCCGTCGCTTGGTTGACGGTAGAAGGGTGTGCAGGGATGAGGGAGGTGACCCTCCAGATGCTTCTGTACCCCCTCCACTGACCCAGAATTTGACAGAGGCGGGTAACTTGTTGAGGTTAGGGTACCGCTTGCTGGACGGCCTGTGACGTGTGTGGCTGCTCTTTGGCCTCCTTTCTCTGCTCCGACCCCCTCCACTTTCCTCATCTCGTTCGTCTCCCATTTCCTCCCCTCCTTCTCTCCTCCCTCTCTCCCTCTCACTTTCCCAAAGTGAGAGGTTTCCCTTGTCTCCAAATGTGCTGCGGTACTGGGTGGAGAAAGAGGAGTACTCTCCCTCTCTTTCTGCATCCCCATCTCCCTCTCTCTCTGCCTCCACATCACCCTCCTCCGGCTCCGAGCGCTTGCCAGCAGACACCTTCTTCTTTTTTTTCACCTTTGTTGCCTTCTTCTTCTTCTTTTTCACCTTTCGCCGCTTGCGCTCCCTCTCTCTCTCACGTTCCTCTCTCTTCTTCCTTTTCTTGTTCTTCTTTTTCTTTTTCTTCTTCTCCTTTTCACGCTCTTTCCGGCGCTTCTTCTCCCGCTTCCGTTCAGTGTCACCAGATCCTCCACCACTTCGCTCCCTCTCTCTTTCCCCCCATCCCGCCCACCACTCCTGGAGTTGGGCAAGCTGGCTGCCACCCCTCTCTCTCTCTCTTCCGCTTTCTCTCTCTCCATGAGGGCCACGAGGCTTGCGCGGGGGTACAGGAGGTGGTGGTGGACCATGCGTAAAGGATCTGGGAGATAGAATGGAGCGTTCTCTGTCTCGGTTATGTCCTTGTAGAAGGCTGGATTCCTCAGTTAGCTCATCCAGGTCCTCTTCCTCGTCCTCCTCTGCCTCTCTATCCCTAGTGCTACGTGAGGAGGTGCTAGAGGTGGACGAGGGAGATGTGGATCGAGAGGAAGAGGCGGAGGAAGTGCTAGAGGAGCTAGTGCTGGAAGAGGAGGATGAGGTGGAGGTGTAAGGGAGTGAGGCAGAGGGGGATGGAGGGGTGTATGTTGGGGAAAGGGGTACAGGCACAGGAATGGGGAGTGGGGGAGATGGTCTGGGCCTACGACCTGCATCTCTGCCACCTCCTCTCCTGCCCAAGGGCAGAATGTTCTCGTACAGGGGACCACCAGGCTCCTTTGGCTTTTTGGGCCGGCGCTTTCTCCAGAGGGATGAGGGGAGAGGGGGAGAGGGGTGCTGCAGTGGGGGGTTAGGGGGCAGTGGGGCTGGGGTCTGGCTTTTTGGGGGCAACCTAGGTGTCCCCAAAGACTTAACCCCCTTCCCCTGACCCCCTCCAGCAGTACCCACTCCCACCTTCTTCCCCAACCCATGGTCCATGCCCTTCTCCTGGTAAAAAGCCATGCTAGCCGGTGGGGGCTGCTGGTGGCTCCTTGGGGCTGTTTTGGGAGTCTGAGAGCCTGCCTGCTGGTCCACACATGGCCCCAGGCCCTCAGGATCAATAGGGCCATAGTACCTCTTATATCCATCCAGACCACTGCTAGCAGCTCCACTGCCTGCCCACGTAGGAGCTCCTTTTTGTGGGAAGGGCCCTATATCTGCCATGCCCCCCCTGACTCCCATGGCTGCACTGGTAGATTTGGGAAGCCTCCAGCGGTCCACTACAGCCAGCCTGCGGTCTGGGCGGGGCAAGAAAGTGGAGCATGGGAGAGGTGCACCCATAAGAGGTGTGGTGGAGGGCCCCATTGCTGCTCCAGAGTGCACCACAGCAGGAGGGGACCCAGGAAGTGGGGTTTTGTAGGACTGCGGAGGCTGAGGCTGCTGCTGCTGCTGCTGTTGTTGCTGCTGCGGAACCAATGCTATGGCTGGGTTGGCCACAGCTGCCGTGACAACATGGGATGAGGGAGGGGCTGACACCACGGAGGGATGATGGTGGGTGGTAACTTTGGCTCCACCTTGTGCAGTTTCATCCTCAAAACTGCAGCAGCTGTACATTCCCTGAGAGAGAGAGAGAAAGAGAGAAAGAGGGGGGAAGGGAGAGAGAGATAAAAAGGGTATTGGCAACAGAGGTGTTATTTTGTGAGACGAGTATTTGTCCCAGAAATAAGATTGCAGTATTCTGATACGATTTTCCAGCAGGCTCAGCTATTCTGAGCGTATATGGGGATTTGATTTGGGAAGGACTCTAAGCCTGGAGGTAAAGTATTACCAAGCAGCCTTATGGGTTAGAGCATCTCTCCCACTCTACTGCGCAATATCTCATACACAACACACAACACTATTCACCCTGCCCCAGCACCTCATTTCCCCAACCACTCTTCCTCTCTTCTTTTCTCCCCTTTAATCTCCTCCATCCTGCCTTATCTGTCCTCTTATGCCCCTCTTACCCTGCTGAAGGCCAGCAGGAAGTCCAGTTTGCCGGTCTGGCCCAAGCCGCTCATGCAGTGACGGAGCCTCCAGTAGACAAGGTGCTCCCAGGCAAACACCAGCAGACTCAGGCCCATGGCCACCAGCAACATGTAGAAAACCCCGGCCATGTTGTCGATGTCCAGCTTGGAGCTCATCACCTCGATTTTATCGTTGTGACAGATCCCTGAGAGCCAGAGACGCTCCAGCATTTCGATCTCATCTGAAGGGGGAAATGAAGGGAGGAGAAGGAGAGAGGAGACGAGAGAAGCACACAATTTGTTTACAGTGTAATGATATTCGAGAGACATATGAAAAATTCAAAAGACCTGTTTCAATCAATAAAACATGAATACAATTCAGCTGCTCTCCTGCTTCAATCACATACTAAGACTGAAGATTACACTCATAAGTCGGCTATTTATGTGCCATCTCAGTATCTCAGGCATTGCAGAGCAGAGGCCAAACTCAGCATGGAGAGCATTTAGTCATCTGAGGGTAACCTTGAAGGTGAAGAGACTAGCTAATCAAGTAATCATGGTGCAGAGGTCAAGTCGTTGTTACAGGGAGAAACAAAGCGAGACAGAGAGAGAATATGTGAAGGAGGAGAAGAAAGTGGGAAGGGAGGGGAGATTTGTTTGTCTCTCCGATGCCGCATTGTGTCGGGGGAAAAAGGGCGGATGGGGGGTAAAACAAAGAGGAAGAGAGAGACATAGATAGGATTGTGTCATAATGACAAACAGCAGGAGCGCTTTTTCAATTCAGGGAGGAGTGCGTTAAGGTAAAAAAAGAGCAACGGGAGGGTGAGCGAGGGAGAGAGAGAACGAGGTATGCAAGTATGTACGTCTGACAGTGCAAAAGGGTAAAAACTAGCAGAATGAAATAAGCCGGAAAAGAGAGCGGGAGCAGGAAAAACAGAAAAGAGAGCAGGGTTGAAGGGTGAGATCATAATCATTTAATTGTTGTGGAAGGTGGTCAGTGTGGTAAAGGGGGGGGGGCTGAAAACTCCAGAGAATTGCTGAAGAATCTTTTATCAACAAGACAAGCTGGAGCACTCCTTCTTTCAATCACTTATTTACTTCTGGAACTCAGGTAATGTCTATAAGAACTGAGAACCTAAATTTTTTTAAGATGCAACTTGAAAATATGACTATCTAAGCCATGTTTGAAGCTGTTGTAAAATACCCAACTTACAGACGTATGATTGCACACATTAACATTATGAATTCTGTTTTATTGTGCCAAGCTATTAAAAACCATTGTGCGGTTCATAGAATCACTTTTGACCATTATGTTGCTTACATCGACTTGAAAACAGCTTCAATAGTACAGAAGCTGTTGTGAAATATGCAACATATGCACACTGATTGCACACATCAGCAAAATTCTGTATCTGGGTCATTGACGTGACATGCATTTTTTGTGTCCAAGTCTGTTATTTCCCCAAAAAATTGTTTAATAAATACATGCCATATTTCAAATTATTCATCAGTACCTCTTTTATGTCAAACAATTTTTAGTGCATCCATATAAATTTAGTTTTTTTTGCCACCAAAATCTAAAAATGTTAAGCGCAACAGTCCAACCACATATGTTCATTAAGTAAACTATCAAAAAAGATAATTTAGTTATATAAAACTCTAATTAAAACAGTGTGGCATGATTTTATATTTGAAAATTTTAAAATTACTAAAAAAAAACCTTGCATAATAAGGCAACTTTAAAAGTGCTCAACTCACTTAAAACTTTTGTCTGCAGTTTCTTACTTCCTCATGTTAGGCAGCAACTTTTATTTTATTAAGGACTTTTATTTTGACATGCTTTTACAAAAGAGGGGCCACCGCACTGCAGCATATAGAAGGCCCCAAGTGACCTGCATGTGCAATGCCAATGTCAGTAGCCCTTTCACAAATTTTGGAAAAAATGGGATGTTTGAATCATGGTTAGAATGGTTCAGTTTACCTTGTCAGGCAGTCTGTCCTCAGAAGAACCATAAAGATGTGTAATTATTATAACAATGTTTATTTATTTGAAAAAAAGGACAAAGGTTTCTATGGGTAACAGATGCCTGTTAAATTTTAAATTAGTCTGAAAAGTCAGGTGGCTCCACCAGTAAGTCAAATGCTGAAACTAGACCAGCAGTTTTAATAACTGAAATATGAAATTGAAAGCTTTAATAACACTCACTATATTTATGATCAAAAATGCACACAGATATAAATGTGAATATATATGCAAATATAAAAATGCACATCACATCCTTTTTAATAAGATTTGTAAAAATCGTGATGGTCATTTTGAAAATCTTATTTGTCACTGACCCATCAATCCGTGACTATGCTGTTGCTTGCATATGTCATGGAACATAGTATTGATAGATGGGGCCAGGCATGTTCAGAGTTAAGCCTGTGATACTAAACAGTACAAAACTTTGCACTAAAACTTGGACACAATATCATCACAGTTTCTTTTGTGTTCACACCACAAAAATACAAACATAATGTCCCTTCAAGTGTACAGATATTCCTACAAAAAGGGCAGATGGTGCCATGGGGTAGGCTAATTCCATTTTGGGAACAAGCGACAGCAGCACAGTGTTTCACCTTCTTGTTGAAGAGCCAAAACTTTACGAGCACTTTCGGATACAGCTCAGATGTCCGTAGCTCAGAGGTTAGTAGCATACATGACGAAGCAGAGGACAAACTAATTCCTTAGATGTTTATCAAAAAGTGCAGGTTGCTGGGACACAATCGATCAGTCAGCTTGATTGTCGCTGTGCCGATGGCAACAGAGACAACTGTGATTGGTCCAGTGAGTACATGTGGCCTGCAAAAGCTGACAAAAAAATCAAACAGAGGGCGAAGAAAGATACTGGTATAGTGTAGCGGGTAACAACCCTGCCCCCCACACTGCAGACTGGGATTCAATCCTCCACCTGGGGAAGCTGTACATGCTCTACTCATCATCGCTGTCATTGTCATTGCTTTAGAGGAAGCAGCGTTACCCTGAAACTAGCACTTCCAACTTCAGACGTTCTTTTCAGATGTGCAGATCCTCTGAAAGGCTGCTATGATTCATTTGTTTCACTCTGATACAGACTTTATGCAGGAACATCACTTCAGTGACAATGGGTAGGGCTAAACTGCTGTAGGCTGACTGGGTGGTCATACGTAAAAGTGCTCATGACTGTGACATCACAACCATGATGAATTCAAAAGGCGTTATTTAGCAGCTTAGATTATATATATTGGCTGGAAACTTTGGCACTGTTTGCATGGTACACCAAATCCTTTATTAAAAAAATATCAAGGAAAATTCTGTTTTCTATGATTTGGGTTCTTTAACATATTATTATGTGTAAACAAAAAAAACACACAACTCTTAAACCTACAGTTTAAAAGTCCACTGCAGTGTATCACTCAAAAGGCATCCTTTATTCAGCTTCTCTACTTACAGCCAGTGGCCATGGCAAACATTTCTTCGTCCAAAGCCAAACCCAGCAGGTGTGTAAGACTAAACACACACACCTCTCGGCCTGCCTTGGCATGACTCAGTTTGTTTGGCAGCACTGGCGAGGGTTGGCACAGGGAGACGGGCACGGTTAAGTGGGCACATTTTAGCGAGTGAGCTTTAGCAAGGCCCTTAACCTGGGCTGAGGGCCAGCCATGCCGCCATCTGTGTGACCTACAGCCCTGATCCCTCAGCCGCCCCCTCCGATCCCACTGACCTTAACAATTATCAGCCTAAAGACAGCCACGAATGTGGGTTAGACCTGAAGGTCAGCTCACCAAGAGTTTCACACCAAATTATCTACCAGCTTACAGCTACAGAGTGAGCCTAAAGCACAGTCTTAGAATACCACCGTGCTATAATGGACTTTGGTAAAATTGTGACAGCTAAAACTACGCAAGTGGTGCATCATAGCAATGAAAAGCATCCAAAAATGTATCTCTGAATTCAGAAGGTACTTTTTTAAAATGCTGAAGCAGATAATATTCAGCAGGGTGGACTTCATAACCTTCAAAAAAGTAACTTTACAATAAAAGGAGTAATTTTGGTGCATTTGTTCCGTTCATCATGAAATTTTGCTGAAACTCTGACTGACACCTCAACAGTGTAATATAATATTAATTTCTTTCAGTATTTAGTGTGTCCACCCTTTACTTGACTTGTTTTTGGTAAACTAAAAACATTCAGGGATATTGTTCCACATCTTAAAAGTTTAGTCTTAAATGTTGGTGGTATTTTCTGCTTCTCACAATCCTAGTAATCCCAGTTACAAATTAAGACTGGTAATATGGGACAGCAACACATTGTCCCTTCTTATTTTTACCACTACCACTTGTTTTCGAGTGTCCCCTTGCCCCTTAGAAGTTACAAAGGGTAGTGACTGAAATCTTCCCCACAAAACAGGACAACCATCAAATAAAAAAGAACATTACTTCATGAACAGGCCATTAGCGGTGCTCTGTAGGCGACCCTGCCAGTCTGCAGTGATAGCAGAGGAACAGTAAACCTCGCTGCTGGGCTTTAGTTAAATTTAGAGCACTATATGCCTTCAAAGAGGGGGGGACAATTATTTATTATCAGCCACCCCTAATTCTTCGGTGATATGAAACTGAAGTCAGCTAATCGCCAGCTTCTTATTCAAATTTTTTCGTTCCACCTTAAATGGTGCAGCAGTTCTGATACCTGAGGCCTAGAATGTAACTGTTGCACCATTTAAGGTGAAATGGGAAATTTAGCTAGGTAGCTACTGAAACATCAGCACACTACTAGCGATTTTTTAAGCTTGTAAAAAAGAAAAGGAACGTAACACATTGAAACAACATTAATGGCACGTTTGGACTGTGTCTCTGAAAAACCTCTGTTTGGAGGGCTGTGTAGCCCTAACACTTCGCCCTACCCCTCTATCTCAACAAGAATCAGGACACCCTAGCCCTAAGTGTGAACGTGCAAAGCAGAGGGGGCAAGGGGTGAAATGGGATTGGGCCTTCAGTAAGATGTTCGGTTTTAGTACTTTAGTGCAATTGTTCTTCTTTTATGTCTGTCTCCTTTTCTCAGTGAGGTTCTTCTTGACAGCTCCACATCCTTTCAGACCCACAGCGCTGAGTCGTCTTCTCACAGTGGAAGGATGGATAGAAACACCTGTGGATGTTTTCAGATCTGAAGCAGCTTAATTTTCTCCTCTCTCTCAAAGATGAAAGTGCTGTTTATCTGATGGGGACAGTTTTGGTGATTATCAGGTCTTTCAAGTGTTTCAGGTGGTTGTTAGGAGTCCCATTTTCTCTATATTTGTATCATTTTTTTGAACTCCGGTTTTGTAAACTCCTGTTTTTTCACTTATTTTCCATTCGACTTTCTCCCAAGAAAAATCTTTTGAAAAATTTCTAAGTTGTACTTAATGACTGCTTTGACTGGAAACTGGTCTCTGACTTTGCACTGTACTATATGTCAGTGCAGGGCAGTGTGTTATATGGTAATATGGTGCACAGTATAGCAGTATGTAACAGCGTGTTATGTAGTAATACGGCACAGTCTCTGTGTTGTATGATTGTCTAAGATTGGCCCATAGCACCTGTTGACACTAATTAATAAAACATAGTTAAATATTATGAAAATCCCTCAGTCTTAGAAACTCAAATTTACTGGTTTATTAACTCCAGACATCTTTTATTGCCTAAATCCACAATGAATGAAGATGTGCTGCACCAACACTTTTCGAGCCACTGCATTAGTCTATGCAAAACGCCCATTAGAGCGAGCTAAGCAGAGGATTAGCAGGGGCCCCTTTGCCCCTTCATTACTCTCTTGTTTTACAGGAAATATTCTCAAAATAGCCAAAGCAAAGCAGTGTGCAAATTTAAAATTATGAAAATAAGACATATTTATAGATTCAGTGACATCATTTAATGGCATTAATCCAAAAGACGTGAGAGAGGAGGGCAGCAAGAAGAACGATTTTTGTCTCTTTTTTTAAGTAAGGGGAGCAGGATTCTTCTTGCATCCCTCTTTAAATCAAGGCTGGCTGTAACTCTTTAAAAGGAGGAGAGGAGCGAGGGATTACAGTCAGAAAGGTAGAAGGGAGGATGGGAAGGATTACAGTCATGCAGGTGGAGGAGGGAGGGAGCAGTCATACAGAGAAGCAGCACCTGTGAACCGCTTCAAAAAAAAACAAACAAAAAAAAGGTAATCCCCAACCAGTACACAGCAAGTCATTAGCGTCCACACCCTCTAAACCCTATTGTGCTATTTAACGATTTAACAGCGAAGCGAGGAGGGCTGATTTAGAAAAATAACATCACACAAGCCACACACCCGCGCGGAAACAGCAAGAAAACTACAAATGTCACTATTCATTTCACATGTAAAGCCGTCATGCCAGGTTTAGCTGTTTAACTGCGGTGTTAGCTAATGGGACCTGGCACCAATGAGATGCTCTCGCAGTCGGGACCTGGCAAACACATACAAAACACACACACACAAACACACACACACACTTGCTCAAGCTCCCACTCCTTTTTTGGCTTTGCTCTACATACACCAAAAACCAAAGAGGATTAAAAGGGCAATCAAACAAAGCATCCAATCAAAACAATACACTACGTGGGGATGCGCAGTGGTGTTTGTGTGCGTGCATGCGTGCAGAGACCGTAGAAATGCCAATTAAAGTATTAGTAGCTGGACAAGTGCAACTGAATCTAATCCTTTAGAGTGCGTTGGAGTGGACCGTAGCTTATCACACACGCTGACATAATAGAGTCATAGACCTACCTCAATTAGACTATATTAAATCAGTTCAGGGCTCTACTGGGTAAAGTAGGTCTGGTGGGAATGTACAGGCTTTTTGTAAGTTAAATTTAGGGTGAATTCAGGTATGACACATCATCAGTTAATGAGGGACACTTTGAGAAAGAGGATCAAAATAAAGAAAACTGAAAAAAAATAATGGCTTTATCATTCAGGGCCATATTTGGGACACATTACCTTATAACACACTGTCCCAGATGATCATATAACAAACTGTCCCATATTATCATATGACACACTGTCCCATATTAACATATATCCCATTGTTCTATATTACCATATGTCACACTGTCCCATATTAACATATAACACACTGTTCCATATTACCATAGAACATGCTGTCCCATATTACCATAGAACACATTGTCCCATATTACCATATGACACACTGTCCCATATTACCATAGAACACACTGTCCCATATTACCATATATCCCATTGTTCTATATTACCATATATCACACTGTCCCATATTACCATAGAACACGCTGTCCCATATTACCATATATCCCATTGTTCTATATTACCATATGACACACTGTCCCATATTACCATAGAACACGCTGTCCCATATTACCATATGACACACTGTCCCATATTACCATAGAACACGCTGTCCCATATTACCATATATCACACTGTCCCATATTACCATAGAACACACTGTCCCATATTACCATATATCCCATTGTTCTATATTACCATATATCACACTGTCCCATATTATCATAGAACACGCTGTCCCATATTACCATATGACACGCTGTCCCATATTACCATATATCCCATTGTTCTATATTACCATATATCACACTGTCCCATATTACCATAGAACACACTGTCCCATATTACCATAGAACACACTGTCCCATATTACCATAGAACACGCTGTCCCATATTACCATAGAACACACTGTCCCATAGAACACACTGTCCCATATTACCATAGAACACGCTGTCCCATATTACCATATATCACACTGTCCCATATTACCATAGAACACGCTGTCCCATATTACCATAGAACACACTGTCCCATATTACCATAGAACACGCTGTCCCATATTACCATATGACACACTGTCCCATAGAACACACTGTCCCATATTACCATAGAACACGCTGTCCCATATTACCATATGACACACTGTCCCATATTACCATAGAACACGCTGTCTCATATTACCATATATCACACTGTCCCATATTACCATAGAACACACTGTCCCATATTACCATAGAACACACTGTCCCATATTACTGTATATCACACTGTCCCATATTACTGTATATCTTTTATCCTAATCGTTAAATGGGAATTTTTCAAAAAATTGTTCAAAATTCTTGCATAATTTTGTTGTTGCAAAAGTGTTACACAGTGCCAAACTGGTGGAGTACGAGCGTCCAGTGCTTGTTAGCTACATTAGCCTCAAACCTAACAAAGCACAATTCAGACTTCAAACATGTCTTGGCTGATCAAACACGTGAGGTAACAAGGACAACTGTGAATTTAATTTCTGGTTGAGCCACTGGTTTAACCACCTTTGACCGCTGATCTGGGGTCAGCCTGTGGGTCAGGTGCTTACCGTCGCCCACCAGCTGCAGCAGGGCCAGGTCCAGCGGCCGTTTCCAGCGTGAGTTTTTGATGAGGGCGATGCCGTAGCCTGTGGTGGCGAAGACTTTACCGGAGCCAATAGTCATCACTTTGCAGCCTTCATCCTTACGAGCCATGTAGTTCAGCACTGCGGCATCATAGATAAACGCATCCAGCTTACTGCAGGGGGAGGGGGAGGGGGAAGGAAGGAGAGAGAGAGATAGAGAGAGAGAAAGAGAGAGGGAGAGAGGAAACAGTGAGAAGGCAGAGAAAGAACATCTGCTTTTCAGGCATATTAGCGAACGAGTATGCAAAAAGGGGCGAGGAAATGACAGGCTTAGGAAAACCACACTGTGTGGATTAACAACTCGCGATGCGGAGACCGAGAGGGGAAGAGTGTGTGTGAGAACAGGAAAGAGAGACAGATACAGAGTGTGCATGTGAGAGACAGAGTGAGAGAGAGAGAGTGAAAAAAGAGCCAGGAAGTGAGAAAAAGTGCAAACACATCAAAAAAAGAGAATCTACAGAAAGCAATCCGGGTTGAGAGGTGAAACGAACTGGGGCGGTTGGGAGGCAAGAACAAAAAAAAATAAAAATAAATAAAAAATAGAGTGAGGGATGAGATTAAAGGAGAGATGCGGGGGGGCTGAACAGGAGGAAAGCAGCACACACCCCGTCTTCAGGTTGGTGATGGCCTCCTCCACTCCTTTCTGGTTGTATTTGATCATGTAGTGGTGCATGTCGGGGTAATTACTGCGGATATTCTTCTCGGTGCTGCCGTTGGGAACCGTCCCAAACTTCAGCGGAGGATACTGCTCCGTCGGGTGCTGGAACTGAGGGGGCAGAAAACAGAAGAGAGCATGGAACTGACTGAAACTCGCCGTGCCAGACGCAGTGCAAAATGTACCTTGACGCGAACGCGATGCCCCTGAATTTAATGCCTGATTTACTCTGACTGTAGCTCATCACGCAAACATGCTCACTAACTGCATGTTTGTGAGGTGCAGGGTTTAAAAGGCACAGTGTCATTCCACAAGACAGAGTCTGCGAAATGATAACATGGACGGATACTGCAGGTGCATCACGGCATATTTTTACTCCGCACCTTCTCACATACGTGGTCCTGAGAGTTTAAACGGTGTTCTGATAAGTAGTATCAGTAATTATTGTGTAGTAGTAATAGTAGCCACACGTTCGAGTCTCATGCCTCCATCTAGCAGCTGTTTCTGCTGTCACTGAGTGCGTATACATGCACTCAATAATCCGATCATAATTGGATTTCTGCAGTTATCCGATTATTCAAATGGTCATGTAAACACCATACCCCAATCTGATTAATAAATCCAATAAAGAGAGCTGGATTTTAGCTCAGTAATCAGATTTCTCAGTGCTTGTAAACTCTTACTCTGATTTCTTTCGGATCTTTCAGTTGCGAGACGCAGCAAAACACTTTTGGAGCGGCGCTGAAACCAAACACGAAATACAGGATTTGAATATTCTTCATCTTCTGGATGAAGTAAGTTCATTTTTCAGGTAAAGTGGCGCAATGTTTAAAATAAAAAGCTGCGGTGTGAAGTTTAAGACACGTCTTCTTCTGTGAGTCTATTGGCCAGTTGCAAAGCAGAAATATGATTACTGACTCATGTAGACCCAGAGTTTCCCCATTATCTGATTACTCAAGTGCATGTAAACATGTTGATGGGATTACTGACAAAATCAGATCTTTTGCATTTATCGGATTATTGAGTGCATGTATACACCCTCATCGTTAAAAGACGCTCTCAACAACATGTCTTTTTAAACCTTTATGCAAATTTGTGCCAGGCCACACAAAACTAACTGGCGTAACTTGCTCAAAACTTCGGAATATGTAATCAGACACACGTCAGATCTCCACCCACATTTTGCATATGTATGAGGAAGAGAAACACATTCTGCATTTTATTGTGTATGCAGTCCAGAAACTGCATAAACTTTGCAAAAGGCACAATACATTGGTTGAAGAGTCTTTTGCTGCTTCCCAGTAAAGAAGGTAAATAATGGAGCAAACTATGCATCATCCATTAAAAACATTTACAATGCTTTGTGATGATACAAATAATCTGCATATCACTGCTGTCAGAACAAAACTCCATATATCCAAAACGGTAACTTTACAGGAGAAGGAAAAAACCTACTTTACTTTTAACGTAAGTCAATGGAACCAGACTTTTTCCCAAGTCATTTTGGGTCGTTTCTTTTAGTCCATTCATGATGAAATGTACATACAACGTAAAGAACAACAGGCATTTTCAAATTATAACGAAAACTGAAAAACGATAAAAATTGAGATATGAGGTTTTGCTCCGACAGCAGCGATATACATGATACAGAGCTGGTCAAGTTCCATGTGTTGTTGATTTTCTAAGTGAAATAAGTGAACGGATTCTCTACTGAGAACGTACTTCTGCATATTTTAACGTACAGTTACTATTCGCTAAATGTAACATATCTGTGGCCTGTGCAAAAGTTATGGCATGTTTTTTTCCAACATGTTAAACTCAGAAAATAAATAAGAAATGTGGAGTAATATTTACTGGTATAATAAGTATTGATGTATTAACCCATTTCGCAAAACCTGTAATTTGACCAGGTGTACGAGCACAGATGTACTGTGATGCGAATACAATACATGCTCACAAAGCCCCTGAATTTAATGCTTGATTTACTCAGAATGCAGCTCATTGTGCAAACATGCTCACCAACTACTGCATGACTAACTTTTGTATACGACTGTATCTATATATACACATGCAAATACACACACATACACGTGTGTGCATATGTGTAGTACCAGTGTCAAAAGTGTGGGCACTCTCACTCATAGACGGCGTTTCCTTATTTTTATCCTTTTTTCACATTTTAGAAAAACAGTCAGTGCATAAAAACTATGAAATTATTCAGCAAGTAAATATTTCCACACTTCTTCAAAGTAGCCGCCCCTTTGCTTTGATGCGGCTTCACACACTCTTGATTCTCTCAAGCAGCAACCTGAGATGCTTTTCCAACAGGACTGAAGAAGATACACATATGCTGAAGACCTGTTGTCTGCTCAAAACTACTTGCTGGGAGGTTTCACAGCTTTTTTTTAGGTTGTTTTGGAAATAAATTCATACTTCAAGCTCACCATTTATATTTGTCTTTTAAAAAAATCATGCCCTTAAGCATAAACCTTTTGGTCAAAATATCCTTAAGGGTATGAAAAACAGAGCTCCGAATTCTCAATCATCCAATCAAATCAGCATTAAAGTCATTCACTATAACCATGACTACAATCTCACACCTTCATTAAAACACAAAACTGAACCTAGTAAACAAATTCACTTCAAATAAAAACAAAACATTTTAACTCCTCGAATAAAAACAGTAAGAACACAGGAGACAAAATGAGAGGGAGGAAAGCTGTCATACTGCAGTGAAAAAGGATCAAAAACTGAGCCAGAGATGTTTTCCTACACTAAGACACGCTCCGAAGAAAAGCATTAGCGGTCTTAAACAGGCAGCCGAGTGGCATTTCTTCACAAAAGTCAGAAACACTTTCAGTGAAAGGCAAATACATTTCTAAGGAGTGGAGGTAAAGTGGCCTCTTTGTGTGACATTTATGAAGATACAGGTTTGACTCCCAACAGTGTGATTATGTACAGATAGACTTAACCAGAGAGGCAGGAGGTGGCACTGTTTAAAGCCCCAGGGAACCTAAATCTGAGTTTTCTTTCTAATTCAGTTAATCTTGTTCCTCTGGTCCCTAAATATAAATGTACAAAGTATGTCTTATGAATATCTTCCCAAAGTCTAATAAATGGCCAATATAAAGCTAACCCAGCATAACCAAAAGCTAGCAAGCTAGACCACCTGTCTGGAGCTGATTGTCACCCATTGATTTGTTTATCCAACACCAACACTGTTCGTTTGTCCATTCGTTTGTGCATTGCTTTGTCTATCCATCTGCACGTCTGTTTGTCCATAACTTATTTCATCCAGTTAGCGTGACATAAAAGCCAGATAATGATTTTAGTTCTGTATGAGGGGCCGAACAAACTAAGAGTGTTAGACACAGAGCTGTCAATCAAGCTGCTCATTAGCCACGCCCATACAGTTCTCAGATACGTCTGATCAGCAGGTTTTAAGCCATGTTTTATCATATTTATATCTTACATTTTTAATTTAAGCTTTGCTGGATGTTTAATATAACACTCAAGTTTAGTATCATACAAACGTTTTAATATTTTACTCTGTGTTCCCTGCGACTTTAAGGTGCATTCGGATTTGACATTAGGGTTGTGCATTCTGACTGATTTTGACATTCAAATATCAGCAAGAGTTAATGAACTGTTATCCAGTTGAGTGCAGGGCAGAGCAAAAACAAAAAACAGCCAAAAAAGTCCTCTGGCCAAAATTAATGTAGGACGGGAGGTTTAATATTTTAGGTGATTAATTTTAGGCATTAGTTTCAAGGGACAAAAAAAATGAGTGGCATAAACATTTAGCTGAGTGAAATTGGTCAGAATTAAGAATTAAGAAGAAAATGCAGATTTAATCGCTCATTTGCCAACATTTAAGTAGCGTGTGGCAAGGAAAGATAATGCTATCACAATAAGAGTCCCATATGATTCTTCTGTTTAATGTAACCTTGAATGATTCAACTGAACACTAAAATATTTATTAAACACTTTTCACAGCTAACAATTTATAATCTGTATCAATATTATAAACATTATTTTTGTTCATTAATAGTAGTTGTTGCTGTTGTGGTTTGTGGTGACAGAATAATTGCTAATAAAGACTGTACTTAAACACATACTTTAAAAAAAAACATAAGGGACACTTTTTTTGTCTGTATTTTTTTCACCATCTTTGGCGAAGACCACCCCAGGTAATCTGAGCTGCTGATCCCTGATATAAGCCAAATTTTTATGATATATGCCGTATTTTTCAGACTACAAAAGTGTCAAGCTTCACACAGCTTTTCCTCAGACAGCATTAACACCCCGGTCGTCTGAGACCACATTACTTTGCTTTGGCACAATTTGCAAATTGATACCATCAAGCAGCATCTATAAAAACCACTTTAATAGCTTTATCCTCAACAATATTTTGCTTCACGGAAGAACAAACGTGTCCTTTTTGTTAGCGTTCTGATTGGCTGTTTGATCCACACAGTCCCAAAAGTGTTATCAATCTTCTGTCCTGGCTGAGTGCACTCGCTCTCCCTGCTTAAGTCTCTGTAGGCATGAACAAAATCGATTCTACACTCCACATCCACGCACTGCCCTGAATAATGAAAACCGCGCGAGCTCAAGCATGCACGCGCACACGGTTCCCTTGGAACTCTTTTTTTCTTTTCTCTGGTTCTGATTCCTTCACACGTACTCACACACACAAACGCACCTTTTTGTCACTGAGGCCAGAAACGGTGTCAATGTATTCCTCTTGGATCATAAAGGCGGCCAGGTTGGCAGTGTAACTGGCCAGGAAGATGACGGCGAAGAAAGCCCACACCAGCACCATGATCTTACTGGTGGTCCCTTTAGGGTTCTCCACGGGCACTGAGTTATTGAAGACCAGCGCCCACAGCAGCCAGATGGACTTCCCAATGGTGAACTTGGAGCCTCCAGCTTCTAGGATAGTAGAGAGAGAGACAGAGAGAGAGTCACAAAGCTTTAGGCATAAAAAAAGCATACACTCAGGTCCTCCGCAGTTTCTGAATCTTTTTATGATCGTTCCTAAGCAGTAAACTGGATACAGGACACCAGAGTGGACATTCAGAGGACAGAAAAGAGCAGCATACTGGCAAAAAGTGGGAAAAGAAAGAGGTAGCGGAGGAGCAAGAGAAGCTCCTGCACTCTTCTATTATACATGAGGGCTGTAGGAAAGTGAAAAAGTCAGCAGCTGCTACTGCAGAGCAATCAAACTCAGATCCACAGAGATGTGAGTTGAGGTGAGTTTACTTATTAGCCTTTCTCTGTAATTCAGGACGCGTCTTCATTCGTCCTGTATCTATAGAGACGGCGCAGAAATCAGCTAAAATATGGTCAATCATTAAAATGCAATATGGATGTGTGAGAGTAAACAGAGTGGCCGTCAATGAGTTGTGTGTAATGATTAGTGGACAAAGTCAATTAAAGGGCCAGTTTCCTACATTTATTTTGTATTTTATACAAAAAATGGGCTGGGCATCTCTCTGTTGCTAGCTAAAAGTAAACAAACGTCTTGCTTGTTTATCATAGATAACAAAAGGTGTTTGTCAATACATGAGGAACAGACTTGTCCTCTTGAGAGCAATGTTCTTGACAAGTTACCTCGCAAGAAGGAACTTGCCAGCGCACAGGAACGGACAATGCACGTATAGGAGTTTGAGATATTCTGTGTACTTGCTACTGTGCAACAGCTCAACCTGAGCCTGATTTCACCAGCATTACGCTACCGTTTAGATGCACATAAATTCAGAATATGTGGAGGATGACGTTGAGCAAGAACACGAGAATGCAAGAACACACAAGAACGGGTACTGAGAAACAGCCATAACGAAAGAACGAAAAACTGAAGCATGGCACTAATAAAATCCCAGCGGTGCTAGTAAGCCACAGTTTTGATGTGTATAAGCAAAAATGACTAGTATTAACTAGTAAACATGGTGCTGTTAGCAAAATCAAGCTAAAATAAAACAGCTGCTTTTTGTTTATGCGTATGATTAAGATCCGTGAAGGACTGCAGCCACTAATTTCTCTTCCATTACAGCTACCTTACCTTTGATCTGACTGGTCAGCATAGAAAAACGCTCATGACGTAAGGTACTTGACCACCTTTTTAACCTTTTTCCCAACTCTAGAGGCTCGGAATGCTCCAAATATAACACAACCACGCAGGGTCAGTGTGCAAAAACAGCCACAATATGTATCTCTTCCATTGAAAACAAAAGAAAAAAGCACCTCGGCCCATAAAAGACAAGTCCAGTGTGAATCCCGCTTAGAGCTGTGGGTTGACTTACTCTTGCCGTTCTGGAGGCTGCGGTTATATCCGACTGGACTGAAGAACTCGAAGATGAAGACGGTCACGGCTACCACGGTCAGGCACATAACGAACATCATGACCCAAACAGCGGGGCTGTAGGGCTCTGAGATACAGACAGGCAGAGAGACAGATAGACAGAAAGAGAGAGAGAAAGATCCAAACAACTTTGTATGCTGTCTGCACAATTACATTTGTATTGATCATTAGGCTACAAAAAGCCTTCCATAATGTAAAAACAGACACGGATGCATTAATAACAAAATAAAGTGCAGCATTAAGTTTGGTCAGAGAATGTTTATCTATTGCATTTCAGTGAAGTGATATAAATCGTTTGTTTAGATGGGGAACACTAACTTTGATTGATGCATACAATATGCATCATCTGCACACTCGTTCATCATAATCTTATACGGGGAAAAATGACTTAAGCTTCCAATGAAAAACTGCTTTGTTTCTGTGTTTCCTTTCATTTTTTTAACTGTGAGACATGAACTCACCAAGGAAGGCGGAAGGTGAGACTGTTCCGTTGCTACGGGAGACCATGACGCTGATCCCCGTCTCCACGAAGGGCACTGAGAAGTCGATAACCTCTGACCTCTCCTCGTTAATCGTGAGCGAGCCGATAGCCATGTCTGCACGCTTGTACACCACCTAGTGGACAGGAGGAATAATTATAACATTCAATTACTACATTCAGCACAAACTTTAAAAACCCATATTTCACATATTTATATATATTTTTTTGCTTCTCTGAGATCCACTTATAAGATTTATGTACGTTTATGTATGAAAAACAGTCATGACTCATTATTACGTGGCCATTTTCCAACCTCTCTTTATCCCTTAAACCAGGGGTCAGTAACCCTAATGTTAGACAGAGCCATTTTGTCCTTTCAAAAAAAATCAAACCACCTTGGGAGCCTGTTTTTTTGAAGTCTGTTTTATTGGTTTATTGTTTTTTCTTGGCTGTAAATATGTCTCAGTATGTGCTAATGTACTAGTATAAACTAAAAATGTAATATAAACGCAAACACAGACTTACTTTGCTCTACTTTAAGCTTCGCTCAGCTACAGCCGCTTTTCTCGCATCTCCAAAAGGAAACATTTCCTCAAAAGTAGAACAGTTTCTTGTAAAATGTCTTTCAACGTTTTTTACGAGGCAGAAGTCGCTTCTCATTCAGCAACTTCTTGTTCGAATTTTCCCGTTCCACCTTAAATGGTGCCTGAGGTGCCAGACTGTAACTGCTGCACCACTTAAGGTGGAAAGGGAAAATTCGAAAAAGAATCTGACTTCAGCTTCGCGACTTTTTCACATTTGCCAGTTTTTCATTGCAGATTAAATGTATCATTTCGTCTCCAAATCATCAATGTTTGTCTTGAATCTCATTGTCTTTTCGTTAGCTACTAGCTAGACAAGATTGTTGTCTGCGTTGCTATGGTAACCAGCAGTCTGCGCTGATCCTCAGGGTTAAAGGGTGAATTAGCAGTTCTAAATTAACTCCAGCTTTTAAGACCATTTATTGTTAAACTGTGTTGAACGATCAGCAGAGCTTTATTTTACTGTAAAGGAGGATTATTTTATTTTTACCTAAAAATCTAATTCAGCTGCGGAGCCACAACAGGGCAGTAAAAGAGCCGCATGTGGCTCTGGAGCCACACATTGCTGACCCCCGTCTTAAACAGACTGTTTTTGTTACTGCGCCTTTAAGGTAGATATATGTAAATGAGCTCTGTTCTGATATACCCTACACTGTGCCTTATTCAAAAAGCAGTACATAGCAGGCTGAAACAGTCTGTATAACTTCAGTGTGAATACATGGAGCTAAACTGCTATTGGCTGAATCGGAGGGTCATACATTACAAAAACAGAAGCAGTTTTGCAGCTTAGTTTCCATGTAGAGTGAACAGTATGTGTTAAATTTTGATTGTTTACATCTTGTCTCAAACTGTAAAAAGGGTGAGATTACTCAGATTTCCACAACACAGGCCTTTTAAATTTGATATATGGCAGTAGTTAAAGGTTTCGGCACACCTACTTACAGGGTTTTTTATGTTTACCATTTTACCCGTTTTAGAATGAGAATGAAGACATCACAGATATGGATGAATTACCCAAAACAAATCCAAACTATCTTTTAGTTTCTTCAAAGTGGCCCCCCTTTGCCTCGATGCAGCCTCGAACACTCTTGGCATTCTCTACAGCAGCTTTATGAGGAGCCACCTGGGATGCTTTTCCAACAGCACTGAAGAACATACACATATGCTGTGCACTGCGGTAGCTGAGAAATATACTTGCTGGGGGGGAGAGTTTTTCAAGAAAATATTTTTTCATTTAATATTTTTGTTTTGCAGATTCCTGAGTGGTGCAGCTGTCTAAGCATCTCCCTGTCCTCCCTATCACCAGGAGGCTGCGAGTGTGATGCCTCAGCCAAGTGATTTTGGACTATTTCTTTTGGTTTATTCAACAATTTTTTTCATAAAATATAGAGGGCAACTCACTAAACAAAGCACTAAACAAATAGGCTGAAAGTCTTTAAGAGCAAAAAGATTTGATTTGAAAGATATGAAAGGACAAATGGTGATACTGGGCTACTGTCCATTTTAGAAAAGCTATTTATAAACAAGTTTATAGCATTTAAGCATAAGCCTCTTTCTGCAGGCCCCCTAGTGGCTATTTCGCTAGCAGAAAGGAAACTGATATCTGTAATCATTAAATTCAAACACAATATTTTTTATCCACAACTCATGTTTTAAGGTATCAGAAGAACTAGGACACTGCTGTGTGTAAAATGTTGTGACTCTGTGTTGAGCTGCTAGTGAGCAATGGTGGGTGAAAAGGGAGGGGTGAGAACCCCCTGCTGTGAAAAACAATTCACACCTCTCCACAAAGACAGCCGTCTCAAGATAAAACGGACAACTGCAGTTTTCGTCACATCAAACAATCCAGTACAATTGATACAATAAGAAAACAGCATTTAAACACAAAACACTTTTAAAACACTGACTTGCTCACCTATGAAGATAAAAATCCAGTTTGCTTCATACAAATTTCCATCAAAATATATTCCATCAATGTTACTGAATAAAAAAATGCATAGTGCAAAAACAGAGGGACCTCCAAAAATTGGCTACTGTGAAAAGTAGCCCATGTCCAGCATGTTTCTTGTATTTTATTTTTTATACATACACACACTTTTTTTCTGACAACGGCAATATGAACTCTGTTCTTATTGGTTTACAATCCATGATCTGAAACCCTTCTTATAACTTGGCTGAATGTGTGGATATAAGAAAATGAGTTGGTTCTTGTGACATCACAGAAACACTGAATTCAAAATAGGCTGTTTTTGCAGTTTTGTTTCTGCCTATGGACTGTATGGACTGGGGAATCAACAGTACGATTTGAAACGTTCACATACTTCTTAACACTCCAAAAAAAGTGAGGAAATTCTTCCACATTTTCCATGATATGGGCCCTTTAAGATTATGAAACATCCAACTAGGTATGTCCAAACTTTTGACTTGTGCCAGGTCTATAGAAACAGCTCCGTAGCTCATTCTTGACTCAGAGAGTAATCACAGGATTCTTAGCCCCAAGATACGTTTGTTATTGGCGGGTGAGTGTTTGTACATTTGTGTACTTACAGCCCCTTCGACTGCGCCCTGACTCTACAGTTTATTCTAGTCTTAATATAACACACCTGGCTGTAGCGATCACAAGCTGACTCCTGGGTGTGTGCAAACAGCTGCTGCAAAACACACACTGCAGCTTCCCAACCATTCAAACGGCTCTGCCGAATGTGCGGAGGAAGCCGTCCCCAAACGTTAAGAAAGCCCACGTCTTTTCCATCACAATTCACAATGCACTTTTTCTTTGATCGCTCTCTTTTCTTCACGGCCGTGTGTCGTCCGCGCGTGATGGAGCAGGAGTGAGCAGCTATGTTAAATCACCCACGTTAGAAGCTCCTCCAAAGCTTCTGTGACAGCTCAAATGCTGCAGAGAATTCAGAGTGGATGTATGTGTGTACCAGGTTTATGCCACGTTGTGGGGACCAAAATCTGTTTACATACTTGTGTAAGCTGTGGGGACTTTTCTTCCAGGTGGGGACCACAAGCTGGTCCCCTCAACATAGATCATTACATATTAAGGTGAAGATGCTTTAAAGTTAGCGTACGGTTAACTTTAGGATTAGGTCGGTAGTTTTTATAGTTAAGGTTTGGTTCTCCAGGAAATGAATGGAAGACTATGTAATGTCCCCACAATTCACAGAAACAAACACTGTGTGTGTGTGTGTGTGTGTGTGTGTGTGTGTGTGTGTGTGTGTTGGGGAGAGTAGATTCCTTCCTTTATACTACCATTCAGATTTTTTTACAATTATAACCAGTACGTTAAAAATTCGAAAGCACTTTTGAAATACATCACATATTTAGATTTTAATATTATAAAAATTTCATTCTAGAGCTGCAACGAATATTCAGTAGAATTTGATGGATTCGATAATTAACCTTATGGAACCGTCAGTGTTTTCAGGCTTCCAGTCCTCACTCTTGCAGTCGTTTGCAAAAGTCTAGACACCCTTGGTCAAATGACATGTTCTGTTGCTTTTCTAAGTGAAAATAAGCGAACACATCCTCTACAGGGGATGTAAATATGATATTTCTTTCTCGAAAATGTACACAATTTCTACTTATTTCCTGAATTTAACGTGTTGGGAAAAAAACATAAAATAATATGAAAAATGTGCTTAAAGCAGCTCCATAAAGGCTTGGCTGGGTGAGTTTGGTGTGAAAGAACTTGACTGGCCCTCACAGAGCCCTGACCTCTACTCCATCCAACACCTTTGGGATGATCTAGAACGGAGATTGTGATCCAGGCCCTCTTGTCCAACATCAGTGTCTGACCTCACAAATGCTCTTCTGGATGAATAAGCAAAAATTCCCACAGACTCTCTCCAACATCTTGTAGGAAGCTTCCCAGAAGAGTGGAAGCTGTTAGAGCTGCTAAGGGTGACCAACTCCATATTAATGCCTATGGATTTAGAATGGGATTCATAAAAGCTCCTGTAGGTGTGATGGGTAGTTGTCCCAATACTTTTGTCCATATGGTTTTTTTATTTAAAACATTAATTTCCAACTTGTGAGTGGTGATTTAAAGGTAGCGCATGTCAGTCAGAGGGTATTCATTAACTCTGTGAGGAAAGGTCTCTCTAACAGCCCAAACTAGGGGAGCATGATGAAGCTGTTAGAATGAGGAGGCTACAGTTTGGAGGTCTTGGGGGGGCAGGCCTGCTGCAAACCAGATCAAAGTTGCACACACACCCCCAGCCTGAGAGAATAACCTTTCGCCCAGTGCAGAGGGGCCTGTGCTGACAGCTGACTGGCTGAGGATCAGCCTGTGTAGAAAAAGGACTAACAGCGGCGGAAGAAGTGACGGAACGATGGCATGATCCTTAATAAGAGCCAAAGGGGAAATAGAGAAGTGGAGAAAGAGATAGAAAGGGGGTGAGATAGGAGGATGACAAAAGTAGGGAAGAAAGCAAGAGACGGAGACACAGACAGAGGGGGGGGGATAGAAAGTGAAGAATATAGATAAAGTGAGAGAGGAAATGGAAAAAGAGGCAGACGGAGAAAAGAGCTGCTCCGATTCCCTAGCAACCGTCTCCAGCGGGCCTCCCCTGGGGGGTGTGAGCGCCACAGCGGGGTCTATCTCTCAAAACAACACGCACACTCAGACATACACGCGCACAACAAGTGTGGGCATATCCAAGAGACAGTTCTGAAACTGGTATAAGAATGAGGTGCGCGTGGAAGTGCGAGGCATCCTTCGCGCTCGTGGGCGCCGCGTTAAAAGGGGTGCGCCGTGTTTTCGGCGGTAGTCTTGGGGGCGAGCAGAGACAGGCGGAGAATCCAGCCATTAAGCACAACACTTCACAGCCTCGGTGTTACATCACACAGCAACACAGAGCATCACACACACAAACACACATTCACACTCCACACAGCTATTTCATCAAACAGTGCAAAGATTTCCCTCACAGCTTTAACACCTACACATGGGCGCAAACATGGGTTAAATATTGAGGGACAACAAAATCACACGAGAAATGATTATCCAATTCGGCCTCATTCAGCAGCCCACCACTGACTCGTACTGCTGGAGCTCAGAGACTCAACACTGAGACCACCATAAAGGCCCAGAGTCCAACTTTTACAGACAAAAAGAAATGCACACGAAGTTTTAATTACCAATTCTGATCTTTGTCTTTCACATCAAGCCTGTATCTGACAGACCGCAAGGCTGCATAAATTTTTTTATCATAGCCAGCTGCTGACTGACCAATCAGAGCTCCGCTGTCATGTTTGTAGCAAATGACAGAACAGCTCATCTTGCCCATGGCAGAGCACAAAAAATGATACGACAAGCAAATAAAACTGCAGAGTTTAAGAGGTTACCTCCACACCACCGTGCACCGGCGGGCAGGGAAAAATAATATGAACCAATAACATCATGTTTCTTGTACGTAATCCAATGCATTTCAATTCATGTACAACTTTTTTTATTGCAAGAACAACAGCTGTAAGATTTCTGGCCACAGCTTGCTGGCTCTGGTAGCAGACGGCAGCTGCGCTGATCCAAGTTACGAACCTAAAAAATGTGCTGCCCCCTCTCCGCAAGGTAAAGAAGATGGAGAAGAAGTTCTGTCTAATCATGAAACATTGAAAGTAACATGACACACCAGTTGCACAGTTTATCTCAAGAGGTATCACAGGACAGGCCTGCGGGGGCACGGTGAAATTGTAATATCAACTCCCATCCAGGAGAAGAACTAATCAACAGTGAGGACCAGACGTGACAGGTACTTGGACACTCCCCATGCTTAAACCCTATAAGGCGCAGCACCTCAAGTTTCCCCCTGAGTTTGTCTTGGAGTGAATTGGGGGTCTCCTTCGAGTTGGACCTCCGGCTCCAGCTCTCTGATTGATCCCACTTTGAACTCAGTCAGAACTTTCTTATCAGAAGACTGGATAATACAAGCAAACTTCAGTTTCAGTTTCCCAGGATACTGCGACTGACACCGCAGGCTGAACCTAAGTCACTGAACCCAAATACATGTTTGAAAGCAACTATGAAGCTTTTCTTCCCTCTCCAATGTTGGCATGGTGGCATGTCTCGGGATGCTGTAATGCTCTAGAACCCTAACTGGTGTAAACTCTATGTGAATAAGTTTATCTTTGTTGTATGTGCTAACTAATCCAACTCACAGCACTGCTCTGCACTGTATGATCCACTCGTACCAGCACAGCACACACTAACACACCACCAACACGTCAGTGTTACTGTGTTACAATGCTGAGAATGACCCACCACCCAAATAACACCCGCTCTGTGGGGTTCCTGACCATTGAAGAACAGGGTGACAAATTATGCAGAGAAACAGATGGACTACAGTCTGTAGAACTACAAAGTGCTCCTATATGGTCAGTGGAGCTGATAAAATGGACAATGAGTGCAGTGGGGGTTTAATGGCATGCCTGATGAGTGTACATATCTTAGATTTCTTATACTACCTTGCTTCAGTTTGTTGTTGTTGGAAGAAAACCTTGTATCTCCATTTTTGATGTTTTCCAGTTTTTGACATAATATAAAAATTTCTGTTGCTCTTTACATTGTGTGAACATTTCATGATGAATGGACTAAAAGAACCCAAAATGACTTGGAAAAACATCTGGTTCCATTGACTTACATTAAAAGTAAAGTAGGTTTTTTCCTTCTCCTGTAAAGTTATCATTTTGGAGATACGAGGTTTTCTTCCGACAACAGCGATATCCTGCATTGTACTTTTATTATGAATTGCTTTATCATTAAACATTGCGAATGTTTTACCCATATGTGTCCCATCACAGTGAGTCTAAGAGCCAGAACAGGACTACTTATTGTCTCCTTACTTTTAAGCTTCAAAAGTGCCTCATTCAGAGACTGTTCTGTCCTGTTGGACTGCTGTTTCACTTATTAGAATTTTTATTATTATTACTGAAAGTAATGTCTTATACATTAATTTAGAAGTAATACTTTACCCATAATTCCCACATTGTCAAGTTATCTGCCCTATTTGATGAAGAAAAAAATACTTGATCACCATTTCTGAAATATGAGGCATTCAGGATTATAACAATTTTGTTATAACGTTATATAACATTATGGCTGTTAATTCTATTGCAACATCATAATGGCTATTAATGATATTAGATCTTCTTCATGAACATTCGTTTAAATAAAACTTCATTCTGGATATTAGTTTCATTAGAACTTCATTCTACAGCCTTTTCAGTCAATTAAAAATCTTCAACAGCTCTGTTCCTCATTTTGGACACATTTAACATTCGTTCATATTTTACAGCTTCATATTAATTGTCTGAAGCCTGTGAAATTGTACAGGATGAGCAGATCATTGTATATGTTTATCTGCTACCAAAACTAGTTGTATATTACTGAAAACACTGATTTCAGACTTTTGAACAATAGTGTTTTGATCCATATACAGATCAAAAGCACATTCAACCTGAATTATTAAAGCTTTCCCTTTTGATTCCTACACAACAATGTCAAGTGCAGGAAGAAATTCTCGTGCTGTCATGATGAAACCACTGAGCCTTGACTATGGAATGTTTATGTCTTTCTTGTGAGAAATTTGTTTTACTACTAAATCCACAACACAGTCCTGTCTAGCTGTATAAAAACCTCTGGAGGGACAACATCTGTTTAGAATGTATGCCACATGGGTCTGCATCATGCACCAGACTTTGTTTGTGGCCAGATATCAGAGTGAATATATTTATGTGGGGTGAACTGATTCAGAATCTTCCTCATCTCGTGCGATAAGGTAACATCTCAGTTCAGTACAGAAATGCCTTAATGAGACTCAACGTATATATTGTTGCTGTCCAATGAAAAACATGTCTCTCCATTTTTTGCAGTTTTTGCTTTTCTGCATCATTTGAGCTCAGCAGCTGTCCTTCACATTGTGTGAAAATTTCATGATGATTGGACCAATAGAAATGCTCCAAAACTGCTTAGAATAAAATGTCTTTACAGTAACTGACATTGAAGGTAAAGAATGTTTTTGCCCTCTCCTATAAAGTCACTATTTTGGAGATACTTGTTTTTCTTTGGACAGTGACGATATATTAATGCTTCCACTTTCAGTTCAGTTCAGAATTCAAGATTAGCAATCTGCACACTAGACTTTGCAAGTTCACGCCACCTTGCAGAATTGGTGAGGACGAGGCTGGTCCAGAAGATGGTGAACAAAAAAATCGCTCATGTTGGTGCAGTCAGCAAGCTAGCTAACTCACTGACCATCAACAGAAAAAACAGAAAAGTAGCGGCAATGGGGTGACTTGCGCGCAGCTGCAGTTAGCCAACAAGCTAACATTGCAGGTAGCAAGCATTGAAGATAATAATACAGTCTCCTTACTGACCATATCACACAGTCTCTCTTCTGCATTGAGCATTTTTTACATTTTGGAAGCTCTGTGCTGCGAAGCCCCAAGATTAACACTAGCACCAGTAGCACTACTGGTCAAAAATGCAAATTTGTTTGTTAAAGTCAGCAAAATTCACACATATGAAATTCATTCGACCTGGAAGTCGAGTGCAACATGAAAGTGTTCAGCATGGCAAATTCCTTTGAAATGAATGGAATTTTGCTGGCAAATGAAAGCATGCCTGGGTCTTATAAGTACAATATTCAAGACTTGGCGCAGTGGAGTTCTGCCGAATCCATTCAGACTGGTTTCTTTGCAGCATAAAAACTCTAAACAAAAGCTGTGCTTTATAATGTAGCAAAATTAAACATGGCCAATTAAAAAAAACAAGTAATATTATTATAATATTATATTATATTATTCTTTAGTTCTACTGACAGAGAAGGGTGATGAGTGGACATTCCAACAAAATCATGAGCTAAACAGCCTAGCACAGAGCTAACAAATTGGCCACAAGCTTACAAGCTAGCAAGTTCATTCATGAGATCTGAATTTACATGCTAGTCAGAAGCTATTATGTTCTTCCCAAGCTAATGTACAAGCCATGATCTAACACACTAGGCACAAGTTAATATACACTTCTGTAAAGTGTGCTTTCCTCCTCTGCTTTTGAGGTAAAGAGGAAGTCATTTTTTCAAGAGCCTTACACAATCTGATACAACATGTTAAGATGTATTATTACACCCCTAGTATTTCATAGAAAAGATCTGAAATTGCGTCTCCATAGTGAAAATGACATGAAGACACAGGCAGGAGCACTACAGTAAACGGGATGTGTTCTGGAATGATCTGAAAATAGATGGCCGACTAGCTTTCCTTGCAGTTTCAATCCAATCCAATGTTGTTGTTGTTGTTCTTTTGTGTACATTTAATTTTCAGAATCCATCTTCATTGTTTTTGACTGTAGTTTATGAGCTGTTCCATTATAATCTATAGTCTACATCCTTCACAAATGCATCACCCACATCCACCTACCTGCATTCAGCTGTAACACATCTCAACATGCAGAACATTTCCAGAGCGGCAGAGCTTCACACTGACAGCACACGGAATTCAAACCAGCAACGCACACACATAGCAGGGGTGTATGAATGCATTAATGGATTATGATGCTTTTATCTGAAGGTGGCAAATCAACTGCATCAATTATGGAATGAAAGTATCAACTATAATTAATTATAATTATATTCAATAATACAAAAATAATATTTAATTATGAATAGGCCACAAATAAGCACAGAGGACGCGACGTACAAGCAGTGCAAAACACAATAATGTTAGCCTTCTGTGTTTGGCTAAATGTCTGAGTCAGGGATGTTTGAGCACTGTTTCAAATCCCGCTGTCTAGTCCAGTGGATCTGAAGTAGTTCTCTTTGTTTTTGGAAGAACACTTAAAGGAGTGGCTGGTATTTGGGTTTACCCTTAGCCTAACATGGCCTAATAATGTTTCTTACAGATTCGTAATTGTACAGATTCATTGTATGGTTAGAGAGTTACACCATCAACACATACATCCACAGGTTCATGCAAACTAGTAATATAATACAGGGTAATATTCATTTTTTCCAATACAGGGGTTGTTTCACGTGTTGCAAAAATAAGGACTGGCTGGGGGGTCTGAGGCCAGTTTGAGAACACAGTCAGATTTTGTACTTTAAAAATATTTGTGAAATTGGATATACTGACATAAATCTGCGGTGGTTTTCACTACAGATGGCCTGAAATTTTAGCAACCGAAACACTTCAGTCGAAAAGTGGTTAAAAGTGCCACTTTCGATTTTCAGCCGAAAGAGAAAAAACTACACTACAACGAAGTGTCAAACTTAACAAATAATTTTAATGATAACAAAAATTAATAAAACACTCTTTTTCTTTGTCACTTTTCTGCACCATTTAGCACAGATGCGTTCAAACAGTTGGAGCAGCAGCAGATTAAGGGGTGGTGAGGGGGTGGAGTTTCTATTCTAGAAATGATGAAAAAATTACTATTGTTATTGTTAAACTATGGTACTATTGTGCCAAAGTGCAAAATATAACTAAAACAAAAAAAAAGGAATTCAATGCCTTGAATGATTAACCGTTCTCCTTTATTAAGGACGCTGGATTTCGTGGCACATTCTGCATCCTACATACTGTAATAAATGTATTATTTAATTTGTGTACATTGATTTTATTAAGTAAATAAGGTAAAACCAATGTTGGCATTTCTTTTTTACTTCTTTATTGAAAATGTGGTGCAAAAACCACGACACCTATTGAATTATGAAATTTACACCCTAATGCATATGCACACACACACACACACACTCTGAACATCCACATGCTTCATGAGCTGCAGCCTCACACCAAAAGATCCAGCATCAGGTCCTCCTCCATCCCATAATCCCTACTGTTTGATCATCAGGAGTGCTAATACCGAAGGGAACTGCAGCCTGGCTTTAATCAGTACGCTCCCTTCTGCTTAATGCCTTTATTCACACATGCAGGAGCACAGCCTTGCCATGGATATCGCTGAGTGAGCAGCACATCCCATTACAAACTCTCTCTCATCAGCAGAGTGGGGAAGGACAGGCATCGAGTGGAATACAGTAAATTAGATTACGAGCGATATGAGAACTGTGTCACCGATACGATACTGATTGTAGCGAGATCAATGTTAATATCTCACAATATAATTTTACATGATTTACACAGACTATTTTAGTAGTTTCAGTTAAAGAGGGCTGATATGACGTCAAATATGATTATGGCAGTTCTTAAACTCAATTAAACAGAAAATATAACACGTTTAAATAATATCACTATAAAACAAGCTGCTTATAAATGTCCTTAGTCCACATTCAAACAGACCAATAACACAACCTTTTCATCTAGAGTTTCCTTACGACAGTGTAGCTGTTTTTTGATCAAAATAGCACCTACACATTTATCTATTATAAAATTTAAAGAGATCATATCATTACTTTATTGAAGGGAACTGAGGGAGCTGATGCCAATAAATCTGCAGAACTTTAATACTGGCCAATTGTATCAGTCAAATGGGACCTACAACAAACAGAGCTGTGAAGAGGAACGGCAGCTTTACCTCCCCCACCATGCCGTTCCACACGCCGTCAATCTTCTTCCCGTGTTTTCCATTGGTCACCAGGTAGAGGTCATAGGTGAAGCCCACGATCCTGGCCAGCCGCTTCAGGATGTCGATGCAGAAGCCCTTGCAGCACTGTTTCACTGGAGCAACGCCTTCCTGAAGAGCCCTACGAGCAGAGAGAAAGAGATCAGACAGGACGGTGTAAAATTCATATCAAGATCTCAGTGGTCAAAATGATCACAGTTGTTCGTATTATCGCAGTAACGAATACACTGAAAATATTTAAAAAAGCACTAAAACACACTGAAATCATTTCGCCATAGCTATTATACTGACAGACGACTTTTTTATGAATCACTTCATATTTCTTTACAACGCTAAAACACTACGGCTACAACTTACATAAATATGAAATTATCCCTAGCACCACTGCTGTCTAGAGGCCTGCATGGGCATGACATTGAAGCCTGAGTCCGACCCATATCCACGATTTTGAGACCTGGCTGGCACTGCTAAACCTGACTCCAACCCAACGAGATGGACTGTCAGACACAGATTTACAGTGTTTTGCCTGTTAGTAACAGCTTGAGATGACATAAAATAAACAAAACTCTACACAGTTTTCTGAGAGCTGAGCATTCACTGTAGCCGACACTGACTTGAATGGCGCAAGGAAGAACTCTGACACTGATTTTGTTTTGGGCTTGTAGCTACTGTGGAACAGCTGCAACTAAAGTCAGTGTGTCACTAAAGGTGTCCCAGTCCTCCTGTTAATGTAGCTCACAATACTATCGCAAGCTCTACACTGTACGTGACCAGTATGCAATATCTGAAATAACAACCAGGTCATAATCTCTCCACAGTGTAGACATCCCTGAGTTAAAACAGCTCCCCTTTCAGTGAGCCTTTTTTTTTATTCCATCCGTAGAGAACAGTTAGTAAGACCAGCTTTTGTTGCACACATACCAGTTTGTAGCTATTTTGCTATACACATACTAGCTTGTATGGCTAAAGGGGTTTTGGAGGAATCCATGCTATTGGACACTGTTGTTCCACTGGTGGCTGTAGGTCTGGGTCAGCTTTAGCCAAGGACTAAGCACCAGGTTGAAAGCTAAAGAGAAATACAAAGTTGTCCAAAGTTCACTGTACTTGTGCACCTCTTAAAATAGTTATATTAAAGGGTCCTTATTGGGCTTCTGGAATTCTGGATGCATTTAACCATTTTAGGGTCCTTCATTCACTGCTGCTGTTTTTACATCAAATTTTTCTGGGGAATTTTATGATGTTCGCTGAAAGGACATCTCAGATCTGCTTTAAAAAATCAGTGTAATTAGTTGATATGGAATGAGTTGCAGTTAGGATGTTAATTAACCAAGATCACCTGAGATTGAAATAAGATACCTGTGGAGAGTATATACCACTATGCACATATCAAAGATTTTAATGCAAAATGTTAAAGTAACTGGTAGGTAATTTAACTACCACTTATAGTAGTTAAACCATTCAGTCAAATCATCCTTGCTGCTAGATTTGTAATAAAGTATTTATTAAGTAGTATTAATAAGAACACTTGCATATGTTATTTAAATTATGGGTGACACTTTATTTTGAGTGGTCCTTTTTAAATGAAACAAACATTCATCAGACTCTTAGTAACATGTCAGAAACATGTAAGGGTTAGGGTTAGGATTAGGTTTTGAGTTGAGGTTAAGGTTAGGATTAGGGCCAGGGTAAGGGTTAGGATTAGATTTTGGGTTGAGGTTAAGGTTAGGGTTAGGATTAGGGCCACTGTGAGGGTTAGGTTCTTTAATGGAAGTAATATATTAACAATACATCTTCTTAATGTAAGTAATGTATCAACAGAACATCTATAAGATATTTACTTCAGTGTATTCAGATGCTTCACTGCTGCTACTTCACTGATATATTGTTGATGTATTACTGATAATCTGTTAAGAGTTTATTAATCATCTACAAAGGACCACCCCAAATCAAGTGGCTGTATGAAAACACAAAAATTGGATCGAATCACCTCTATGAGGTGAGTGTGAGGTGTGAGTGTGGGGTATGCCTGGGAGAAATTTTAAAATGTTATTTTCTTGTTAACAAATCAGGGCTATATGTCGTAAAGCTTACTATCTTTTAAGTTACTATTAAATGTTCATAGCCATATTTGTTAAAAAAATAAATAAATAAATACTACACAAAAATATATTCATTAGAATACAAGCACAAGCCCGACCCGAGCCTGATGTTGTTCCAGCTTGTGCTTTTCAGGCAAGCTGTAGTAGCAGATTTACTTCCAGAGTGACTGTTTTAAAAAATGCTAATTGTACACAGAAATCAGAATCATAAAACTTCAAGTGGGGGCTCCTAAATAGCGTAACTGTCTAAGTGTTGGCTCTACCATCAGGATGTTGTGAGTTTCAAGCTAAAGCCATACGTGGCTGGGAATCCAAGAGAAAACAATTGGCCTCACTCACTCTGAGTGGGTAGGATGGTCCTCCCTATCCACCATCACTCAGCACAATGCTAGCCAACGTGGGCGTCTGTTAGCTGAATTGGCAGCTAGCATTTTCCTCCAAGTACATTAAGCTGTCCAAAGATGCTGTGTTATTGGCAGTTTGAAAAGATGTGGTGGTGCTTCATATGACTCGCCTTCACTCTCCTTGTGCTGGTAGCACTTGTGACTGGGCGAGAGTTAGTTGGCGAGTGGAACCGCAAATGGCTAAATTGTGGAGAAAATTGGGCAAAAGTAGCAAAAAACAAATAGTATTATTATAGTTTTATACAAGAGGGAAGTCCAACGACACAGTTTGATCGTTCAGAAGTGTTCTACCTGCGCTGTTAGCACACTTTTTCGCAGTAACTATCATTCTGCTGAGCACTGGTTGCTAAGTAATGACTCACTTTGTGTGGTAGCTAATTATCACTGCGTTTCTACTTGTCTTTAGCACATACAAACACAGAAAATAGACACACTGGATAACTTCTATACGACAATATTTGACCTACAGCCCATTTGCCCAGACTCTGAAGAAGAGTGACAGACGGTCTACCTCAAATTGCGAACATGTCGTTAATCCTAATTGAGCTTTTTTGCTTGACAGCTGTGAACAAACTAGAATTCGGCAAAGAAGATGGGCTGTGAAATGCTTTACATACTGACTGGAACAAAACAACATTAAGGTTAACCTGACAATTAATGAAAAACTGAGATGAATTCGATATTGTGACAGTTTTATGGATCCATACTGCAAAAAGGCAGAAAGAAATGAACATTAAAGCACATTTCATGCAAAATCCAGGTGTTCTTCGCTTTACTTTCTTTATTTTGCCGAACTGTTATATGAAATCAAAAGACTTTTCATGTTATCGCAAATAATATACTTTCCCTCATGAGCTATTGCTTAAGTACACCACGATGTGTCATTAAAATCGGTACCGTCTGATCCCTAGAAGGGATGAAGACAGAGTTTTCACTTAACTTTATTGCACCAGTTCGCAAAATGTATCACCTTAATAATTACTCCTGCGCAGGACTGAGAAAGATAGAGAAAAAAATGAAAAATGAGAGCGAAAGAGAGAGAGATAGTGAGATAGAGAGAGATATAGTCTAATCAGTCTGACGGTGTAGGAGGTAGGTAAAAGAAGAGAATAATGAGATGAAGAAGGAAAGCGAGAAGCAGAAAGCACGCATAAGCATCGCCCTGTGCTTTACTGAACCTTCAGAAGACTGTAATGAGACAGTAGTCAGTGCTGCTTTACACACACACACACACACACACACACACACACACACACACACACACATACAGGAATGCACACAAACGCAGGGCCAGTATGAGTGCAGTGAGGCAGTATCCATATGAGACACATTAATACCTCCAGCGCTCCATGAGATTGACAGGCTACATGATGAGCGAGTGTGGGCAGAGATGGCCATAAGGCAAACACATAAAAATGAGGGGGAGAACGAGGGAGCGAGAGTGACAGATCGATGGAAAAACAGCAGCGGTGAATGTAGCCCCCGGACCCCTGCAGCCCCGCCTGGGCCTAACCTGGCAAAGACAGTGAGAAACACAGACAGAATGGAAGGGAAATGAAAGAATGTGACAAATGGTGTTACAAAAGAAATCTTCTTCTAGCTCTGGCCCAAGATGGCGGACGAGAGGACACGCTAAAAGAAAACCCTCAAAGCGGAGCCATCGGAACTGTTCCGGGGTCCCTCAACTTGACCTTGTAGAAAAGCTTCTGCAAAGCACCACCATTAAGGGACAGACACTGTATGTTCAAAGGTATCTAGACACCAGTTCGCCCAGTATTTCATCCAAAATCAAGGGGGTTAATAGTGAATTTATTCTCCTGTGCTGCAGTAACAGCCTCTAGTCTTCTAGGAAGGATTTACGCTAGCTGTTGGAACACTGAGGATTTCCATTTAGCCATGAGAGCGTCAGTGAGGTCAGTACTAGCCAACTATGTGTGGAGCTCCAGTACATCTCATAGGTATTCCATGGAGCTTCATCCCCTCATCTCATCCCAAAGGTGGTATATGTTTCAAGATTTAAGGCCTGAGATTCAATATTTATTGCCAAGCCAAAGCAACTGATTGGAATTTGGCTTATTGGGCTTATACATACAAGAGAATATGTATGTCAATAGGGAACAAAACCAGATGACTGACAGGAAAGCCGATGACGATGCTGCAAAGGCAATAATCTCTGTGATGACTGACAGAGAACTAGAATGACTGTAAACAGCTTGCTAAATAATAATAAATAATGTCTGTGTGCAGTATTTTATTCTCTTTTACTGTTAAAGCAATGGATTATTATGAGGCCCTGAAAGGCCATAAGGCTATGATACAGTAAATTTTCCACTGTCTCTGCTGAGGTTTTACCACAGGCATCTTTAGCTTTATTTCACAGCTCCTCAGCTATAACAATGGAAAATACCTTATTTTTTTCATACGTAAAGCATGTGGACGTAGCTTTGGGGGTAAGTCCTTTACTTGCACAAGTGTAGCAGTCTAGAGTTTCTCCAGCAGGGGGAGCTACTAGCATGTGAAAACTTTTATGAACCCACACCAGCAGGAGCTCATGAATGATATTAAAAAACGAAAATTAGAGAATGTTAAAATAAGTAGTGGTATTACTTTATTTAATTTTCATAGCATTTTCATTATTTGATTCTCATTAAATCAGTCAATGTTAAAAGTATATCAGGTAAAGCTAGAAAGTAGTTCTAAGCTTCAGCGGACCTTGTGTATGGGTGGTTACGTGGTCTGGGAGGTGGGTGGGGTATATAGTCCCGATTTAACAAGACAATTATGTGTTAGATATCGCCCAGACCTACCCCACACTCACGCTTCACACTCAAGTGACCCAATCCGATTTTTGTGTTTTCATAGATAATACAGCACCATAATTTAAATAACATCCGCAAGTGTGCTAATTAACACTACTTAATAATTGTGACATTCTGAACTGATACGTTTTGCTATTTGGCATTCATTTTATATTTTGTTTAATATTGACTTAAGATCAAATTTAGCAGCCCTGATCATTTGACTGAATTATTTGACTACTTCAACTGGTAACTACCAGTTTAACTACCAGTTGCTATGTGCACAGAGGTATATACTCTTCACATGTATCTTATTTTAAACTCAGATGATCTTGTTCCATTAAACATCATAACTCCAACTCATTCCATGTCAACTAATTTTTACTGAATGTTTACAACATATTTGAGACGTTCTTTCAGCAAATTCAGAAAATTCCCCACAAAAATTAAGTGCACAGACTCATGGCAAAACAGCATCGGTGAATGAGAGACCCTAAAATAATTCAATGCATCCAGAATTCCAGAAGCCCATTAAAGCCCCTTTAAAAGAACCATTTTAAGAGTGCACAAGTACAGTGAACTTTGGCCAACTTTATATTTCCCTTTAGCTTTCAACCTCATGCTTAGTCTTTGGCTAAAGGTGACCCAGACCTACAGCCATCAGTGGAACAACACAGTGTCCAATAGCATGGATTCCTCCAAAACTCTACAAGCCCATTAGGACCCTTTAAAGAACCCTTGAGAATGAATTCACCCAGACATGTGTCTCACTCTCTTTGATACACTCTCTTATATAAAGAATTCAGACAGAACTTTCTAGTTCAAGGGTCTAGTTCAGTTTCGTCATGGCCATGGGTCCATCTGACAACATACAGGGCCAGATTAAAGGGGAATTCCACAGATTTCTCAATATTTCCGCATGATTAAATGGTTAAGATGTAAACAGAGTCCTTCAGAATGGTTTGATGTGAAATGCCCCGTTTTAGAAAAACTTAGTCAGAATTGTTTACAGTGGTGGTGGAACCAGAAGTCCACCTCTAAAAGCTCCCTCATAGAAAGTTATTATATGAAATGATTATGAATACACTGCCTGAGACATTGTTTATGATCGTTTTGAGAGGGTTTACTGAAAGTGTATACTAACCCTCTGTGGTCTAAAAGCCTCACAATTTTGGTATATCTTCTTAAATTCTCAAGTCTCTTAATATAACATGATACCCATATTTTTCATATCACAATGCTCCGTTATCTTCATGACTACTTTTTAAAACCACTGCAGCAATTTCAGCAGCTGTAAACTCTCTACACACCATTTCACACGTGCCTCTGATGTGGACTGAATGAAGAATGAAGGGTTTCCGGCATGATGGTCAGTCCTTAGTGATTTCCTGAGTGTCCATTGGTCAGTTTCACACAGAATGTAGACAGACACACCAATCCACCAGTTCCACACGGTGAGAGGCGGATGACGTGTATCTCAGCCCCTCTTCATAGGCTCATAACTCCAGATGTGAGTCACGTGCGATCTTGTGTTGTGATGGAATGGAAAGGGCGACTCTACCGATTCAGGAAAAGTTTGAATTGTATTTCTGCACTGGATCATCACAAAGACAGAGAAACATGTATAGAAACTTCAAATTTGATGTGCAGGCACATTTGTACAACCAAAAGGGTTAAAACTCATTCATGATAGTGGCAGAATGAGAAGCAAAATAGTAATAATTCAATTTTTGTCATAATCATCACCATTCCATATTAAAGCTCAGAAGACTTGTGTAGGTTCACTGGTGGTTTTGGACAGTAGATAAAATGTCTATGTTTGTGTTGTAGCCATGGCGACCCCTGGTTCCTATCACCACCACCGTAAAGAATTCTGAACCATTTCACACCAAACCACTCTGAATGACTTCGTTTACGTCTCACAGACTGAACTGTGAAGAAATTTTGGTAGCACCCCCATTAACCTTTCATAGATATCGGGCGCTCCACAAACGGGTGGGCGGAGCATCTGAGGCTGAAACTAATATGGCCTTGACAAGGTGGATGAGGGAGAGTGGCATAACAGCAGGTTTGCTACTGACGTGGCATTGAGAGGTCGTCGGCAGGGCACAGAATCCCTAATGCAAGTTCCGGAGGCGGGGTCAGCCAATTCCACGATGACGAAGGGCCGCTCCTCCAGGGTCACCACCCTCAGGTGCTGAGCATCATCAGGTGGCTGTAGGAAGGGGCCGTAACGAGACCAAGCGGGGTATCGCAGGCGGAGCACTCCGTTCTCCCACCATCCTACCTGAGACCACACACAAACACACACAGGGCACACGGTAAGGTTAAGCGATGGGGGTGGTTATTCAAATGTATGCCTATCCAATCGCATCTTAGTATTTGTTTATTTAATCCAGCATTCAAATGAGATATATAGCTTGGAATAAAACATGAAAATATTGTAAAGGTGTTTGTGTAGAACTGCAGAGCCTGTGGCAAAACAAGCAGTAGATATTGTGTCTCACGCTAAGCTAAGCAGAAATGCATACAGAAATCAGGGATGTGCCGATTCAGTTATTTTGCTCCCTGATCTGAGAACTTTAATGCTTCTAAGTTCTACTATAAGACTACTAGAAGATCTCCCTGCAGAACTAATTAGCTTTATTTAAGGGCCTTTGAATGACTGTTCCCCGAAATCCAGAAACCCAGATGAAAACCCTGTCTAAAAGCAAATTTACATCTAAGAAAAGCACAATCTTTCATCAACAGAAGTGGACCACTGAATTTGGATGTACACGTTCTACTTGGAACACCATCAAAGGCCTCAGCTGACAGTTTCTTCTAAATGCTCTACAGCCCAAATCAGTGCAACAATGCAATAATGGAACATCTGAGTATTTTAACGTTGAGTATCAGCCGATACTGATCAGATACGATCCGACCTTTGTGTTTTTCATAGATAACTCTGCCACATTATTTAAATAACATACGCTAGTGTGCTAATTAATACTACAGTATAATTACTTCATTCATTGATATTGCATAGTGGTATATACTCTGCACATGTATCTTACATTTTGCTGTGAAATACTCATGTGAAATAATTATTTTCAGTACACTATGGTTGTATGTTCCTCTTTTGTCTGTTATGAACACACCGTAAATGCTAATTTAAAACGAGAAGCAGCACAGCCAGTGAAGCAGAAGGTTTCATCCATAGTTTTGTTTTCAACCGGTAGTGACTTGTGAGTGAAAAACGTGGTGGGTGTTTATTTTGTACATGTGTCTGGTGGCATGCTGCTCACAATAAGTGTCAAACGTAGACTTGAAGCGTAACAGCACATGCTCAAATTTTACATGCCAGTGTTTAGAAGCAACAGGAATCAAACACAATAAAACATTAGCATTGCAGATAACAGATAGCATTTACACAGTAAAACAGCTCCAAATTGCAAACATTTAGATCTCTCTGTCCTTCATTTTTCTTGTATTTCTGTTTTCCCCTGAGGTCCACTTTTTATATGTGTTATTTTATGTACCAGAAACTGTAACTCATTTCTACATGACAATTTTCCAACCTAAATATATGTATGTAAATAATCTCTCTTCTGATTAGCTTTATTGTGCATCGCTCAAAAAGCAGTTTGGACTGTCACACTCCTTGTAGCATCAGAGTGAATGGGCAGGGCTAAAATACTGTAGGCTGTTATTTTTATGAAGATATTTTATGCGTAGAGTAGTTTGGAACCGGGTACTGGATCACAGCATACCAGCATCTCTAGTAAAGCTGATTTAGTGGGACAATTACTGTTATAACTGTAGGCTGTTATGTTACATTTTATGAGTTTATTGAAAGGGAATACTCATAATGCTCACCACGGATTCTGTGTGGCCAGAACAACCCAAAAAATCACATTTTATGTGCGTTACTGTCCCAAATGCTACAAACTATATATGAGGTTTCTGTCACTGTTTATCGATGATGTGTTAAAGCAGTAATCTGGCCTTCAGTTTTGAGCATTTTGCTATCTCCTCATTCAGAGAGATGGGAGTCTGGTCTTGTATGGCTGGAAATGATCGCCTGGCGGCGTTGAAAAGATGGCCGCCGACTGAACAGACTTTCTTATAAGGCCTCTGGTTTGATCCACCACCCTTCTGGTTGATCGCTCACCTCTCCTACCAACTGAACTGAATTGTGCTTAACATAACTGTTAAATGAAATATTAAAACATGCTTGGACTGGCTCAGATCCTGATCCTTTGTCCTAACATAAATGTTTCAAACAAAAAGATGATAAATTTGTACAGTGCCAAGTTTTATATAAGTGAACATTCTGTAGGTCAGCTGGTAGTATGTTAAATCACACATACCTAAAACACAAGGACAAATCACAAAATCAACCCAATCATCAGGTATGTATCATGTCTTGTTAGCAGAGGCAACAGACCGCTGAATCTTTTTTATTCACAGCAGTATGCAATACTCTTGCTCCAATATTCAGTCACTATTCCTTCCTTACCCGTAACACTATGCCATTTTGTTGTACGATATTCAAACACTACTCCTTTAAAAATGTGAATAGTTAAAAAGGCTAAAATGCCGTCCCTAGTAAGGTCAAGCATTACATAGACAAAGTTAGTACCCTGACCCTTGGGTCAAGTGAAGGCTGCACCCATGAGAATATTCATCTGCGTCCACTTACAAGTACCTCCTCAATAAAAATGTATGTGCTTTTTTATTTTCGGTGAGGGAAAAAAGGTCCGCCTTGGACTAGAACGCTTTCATGCATTCACTCTCACTCTATTAACAATGAATCTCCTACACATGGAAGTCAGAGGTTAACCCCGGCCCATTAAATCTCATTTTAAAAAGGCTCGTTTTGGGGTGTCATTGAGGCAGGCACTTGGAGGGGAATGGGTCTGCTCTATGCCGGTGATCCTGTAGAGCGTGCGGAGGCAATAAAAAACAAGTGCCTCCTCAGTGCCTCTCCGCAGTCTCTCACTAGTCAGACAGTTGGGCCTTTATCGCTGGGCCTTTTCTCCGAAGAGGGAGCAGAGGCTTTCTGCCTGTAGAGAGGAGGAGAAACTCTTTTGCTAAGTGCTGGCCCATAGAGGAAAAGGTCACACAGACACTTGAGGGCTTGATTTACTAAGAGCGCTATTAAGGCCAGCTCATTTGCTTGTGCGGACGGTCGAAAACTAGCAAAACAGCGCTCTCAATTCGTCTTCGCCATGCTGGCGATCTGGCAACAATGACTGTGGATTACAGTGGCCAGAAAAAGACGCTCATTTGTATATGCAACCACTCACCTTTAAGCTTGATTTATTCATTCCCAATCGACAGAGTCTCAGAGGTCCACACAGACAAAGTGATGATAATTTACGCAAGAAAAACAGCCGGATTGGGCTGTCCAGCTTCAACGCAGCCCATCCCACGAGACATTCAGTACAGCTCAGATATATTTTACTCATTATGCACAGTCCATTTATAATTAGATAATAATTAGCCTTTTGTGTTTGCATAGCAAACAACTGCACTGATTTTTGTCACTTCTCCATACAGAACCATAAGGGCCTACAAGATCTCCCTGCAGAACTAATTAGCTTTATTTAAGGGCCTTTGAATGGCTGTTCCCCGAAATCCAGAGATCCGAACAAAAAAAAAGCAAATTTACATGTAAGAAAGGCAGAATCTTTCATCAAGAGAAGTGGACCACCGAATTAGGACGTACACATTCTAGATGGAAAAACACCATCAAAGGCCTCAGCTGACAGTTTCTATTAAATGCTCCACGACCCAAATGAGCGAAACAATGCAGTAATGGAATATTTTTTCAGCAATGAGACAAACAGCTGAAGAAATGAAAATCTTACAAGAAGACCGCCTTCAAATGTCAGCTCCGCCGATTAGGCATGAAAACCATTAGCCAGGTAACGAGTGGGCTAACACGATGAGATAACACCAACAGGAGCTGCGTGGCCCTTCAAACTGTCAGCTTGTGAATGCTGGAGCGCTACGAGGCTGTGTGTTTCCTCATTACTCCAGGCCTTGTGCGCCCGCCGCCGCATCTCCAGATCCGCAGCCGTCATACCGCTCAGATTTGCTGATGACACCACAGTGGTGGGTCTTATCAGTGACGGCGACAGAGCTGCGCGCGGAAAGCGGTGGTGTATCACCTTGCATCAGGGTGTGCAATCCTTCAGTAAATCACACTCGCCGAAAAATGGGTCAAACTGGCTGTCACTAGGAAGCTGGAGTTTTAGGGCTGAATGTGGAGAAGCGTTTGGGCCCGACAGCTCCGTACCCCATGAATGCTGGGTAGAAATCACTGAACAAAAAACAGCTTTACCACCTTACCTTTCCATTCTAGTCTGGCTATACTCACACATGACATGCTGTCCTTTTAGCTCACACTCATCATATTCTTTTCCAAACCATAGAAAAATTTTCCATGCTGTTTTAATCTAAAAGAGTTTAAAGTTGTACATTGTTCAATTTTCATTACACAGACTATACAGTCCAAATACAGAAACCATTAGGACTGGGTGATCAATAAAATTTTATTTTCAATTATGATTTTGGCTTCCGACGATTATAAAAAACAGGATAATAGAGATAAAATAATGATTGTGTCACATTCTGTTTCGTACTGATAGTCTTGTTTTGTCCTGTGTTATAAATCCAGTGCACCCCTTTCCTTTACAGTGAATCGCCTTCGCCCCTCCCTAAAAGCCCAAATTTGTGCAATTTATTTTACATACATACATACATCATCTAACCCGCTTATCCTTCTGGGTCGCGGAGGGGTGCTGGAGCCTATCCCAGCTGTCATTGGGCGGAAGGCAGGATACACCCTGGACAGGTCGCCAGTCCATCACAGTAATTTATTTTGGTCTAATTTATTTTTATTTGTTATTTTTATGTATGTTTATGTAGTTTCTGTAGGTTGTGGAAGTGCACTACAAGATAGTTGATCTTATTTGTTTTGATCTTATTTGCTTTTTTTTATTATTTATTCATTTTTATTTATTTAAATGTATATCTATTACTCATTTAATTAAATGAACTTGTTTTTCACTTAAATTATATTTAAAGTCCAAGGAAACCCAAAAGTTCAATAAATGCATGATGTTTCCAACAATGAGTAATCATGTTAAATAATCATGATCTCAATACTGACCAAAAATAATTGTGATAATGATTTTTGCCTTAAAAAAATCATAGCAGCCCTAGATACTATGCTACAAAACAGTCTTGAATTGTATTTTTGAATTCACTGTGTTTGTGATGTCACGAGAATCAACTTCTACACATAAAGTACTATTTGTCCTACAGCAAGTTAGCCCCGCCCACTCACACTGAAGTTATAAAGGAGAGTTTCAGTCTGAAATGCCTGTTCAAAAACCTACCAGTGTTATGAATTACATGTCACTTTTCAGACATCAAACTACATGGCTTCAGGTCTCAGAACAAACACTGTAACGTCTCAGCTCTGATACAATTCGTAGATTTTTAATTGGGCCTAAAATGTTCTGTCCGACCCGACACGCAGCACTGCATTTGGAGTCTGAAACTGACCCAAACTCAACCCGACCCAAACCACATCCATCAGTTTCAAACCTGACCTGAACCAGCCTTTGACCACCCAAAGCACCAAATAAAATCTGACAGGATATTGCTCTGGCTACTGTGTAATAACAATAATATCATTATATCACCGATAATTAAAATATAAAACAATACATAATGATATGCTAATAAAATGAAAAAAAAATCAGCTGTCCAAAATTAAGTTTAAACCAGGGATTAATGAATCTAATCATCAAGGAATTCTTTTGAACAACATCCTAAAGTCTGGATAAGCTTTCCACACTGCACTGTTCTCACGCTGTGAGGTGCTGATGTAGCAGGATGTTAGCGTTCACCTGTTTAAATGAGCAGTCGGGTCCCACCGGGTCCAGACAAATCTTTCAAGCTCTAACAGTTGGACATCATTCAAAACTGCCTCGGACCAAAAGGCACCGGGGACATCCCACACACACACCACTGCCTCAGACAAAACGCTAAAGTCTGAGTGACAACTGCAATTCTATCTTTCTTACTACTTTTATTACAGTTTGTGGCCAAACTAAATATGACAGTACACTACAACCACAACTTTTACTGAACTTGTGGTATTATGATGTTCCTCTATTTGACCTCCATGGATCTGTCACATAATTACTGGAAGAAAAAGTACATAAACACTTGGCAAAAATAAAAATAGTAGAACAAAGTTAAAAATATAGCCCCTCCAGGTCCTCCAAAATGAAACACACAGCGTTGCTATTATTGTACTGCTCATCTGACGTTATTAGCAGCAGCTCATTAAGCAAGAATGATATGAGTGTCTATCAAGTGTCAAATGCTACAACAGCCAAATTATGCAGACATTACAGCAATGTCATGCTACTGGAAGAAGAGAAATGCATGCTTTGATGTTGAATGCTGGACCTGGGGGGGTCTGGAGTGCCCTAATTAACCTTTTGGACCCCCTAATTGTCTCAAAATCAAAATAAACGTATGACGTTATACTGTCCATTAGAGAACAATAGATGCTCTAATAACAAATTCAGGGAAATGTCATTGTTCGGGCTGCTCCAAGCACAATCAGCTAACTACAGTTGAAGCAAGTTGAAGTCTGCCTCAGGGTGGCGCTGTATCAAACTGGATCATCAAGTTGGTCCTTTATAGCCTATCAGCTTTACAATATGCTGTAGCAAATCTGTAAATCTGAAAACCAATTTCCCAAGAGATGGAAAAAGCAAATTGCTACTCATTTCTCAAATCAAAGAGAAAAAAGAGGAGATGTGTAAGATCTCAGTTAATGAGTGAAAGAGTGCATTACCAAGCTAGAAAAGAGTATTTCCAAGAATTGGAAATTCTGGTCCCACTGAGACTATGGCAAGTGAGTTAGCAGCCAGCCAACATGGGACCCCTTGAATACCAGGGGGTATTCTGCACACTGGTTCTCACCAACTGTGAACGGAACATGGGTTTTACTTGGAAGTGGACTGACACACACAATTTTTGAGTACCATTTGTTTAGTGTGCACCCAAGTACTGGTGGAGTGTTCACACCTGTCAAAACAGACCAAGCAAAACGCTGCTGTCGAAACATAACCTTGTATATTAATTTTTGTCATTTTTCAGTTTTTGACATAATTTTAAAATGCTGTCGCCCTTTACATTGTGTGCTAGTTCATGATGAACGAAGCAAAAGAAATGACCAAAATTACTGGTACCATTGACTTACATTAAAAGTAAAGTATGTTTTTTCCTTCTACTGTAAAGTTACCATTTTTGGAGATACGAGGTTTTGTTCAGACAGCAGAGAAAAGAAAAACGTTTGGTTGGTCTGCACCAAATAATGTAGGTGTGTCAGTTTCATGTTCACCATATATATATTGTATCGACCTATTTAATATCAGAATTTTCAGCTGTTAAACCCCTTAAATAGACAAGGCCCAACGGCGGACTAATAGTTTTATTGCACACTTCTATAACCTAAGAATAGCTCAGCCAGTTTGTACTGAAGTCTCGTAGTTACTGATTAATAACCCTTAGTATGTAATAAGCCTGAGACTTTAAGGGGTTAAACTGCTAACAGTATCTGTGACAAAATTCTCAAATTGTTCAGGCCTGTATATTCATTTCAAATCTAAGCATTTTGTGAAGAGCGTGTATTTTGCATCTCTTTAGGGAACACAATGAGAGTAGCCGAGCGGGCCGACTTCCCTGGCCTTTGGTTATGTCCCTGACACATTCATACACGGCCACAGCTATCAGTAGAGCTGCAGCTCTCTGCTCAATCCCCACGGAGCCATTCAGCAGCCACAGACACTGAAAAGCTTCTCTGCTGTATTACATATCCCTCGCTGAGACGTGTGCGGAGTACACAGGTGTGCTTACGTTTGTGTGTGTGTGTAATTGGTCGGCAGCAGACTAGTGGCTGGTTCGACTACGGAGCAGGAGCGCATAATTGAAAGGGAAATAGTAGCAGTCAGCATGTTGCTTCCTATAGGCAAGGGCTGCTTAGCCCACCTAAATCCACTCTGTAGCCTTAGATATGTACTGTGGAATGTACTGTTGACAGGTGGAGCCAGGCATCAACACCCTCCCCCCTCAAAACCACCATCAACTAGTACAGCGGTCAGCAACATGCGGCTCTTTTACTGTCCTGTTGTGGCTCCACAGCAGAATCAGATTTGTAGGTAAAAATAAAATAATCCTCCTTCACAGTAAAATAAAGCTCTGCTGATCGTTCAACACAGTTTAACAATAAATGGTCTTAAACTCTGGAGTTAATGTAGAACTGCTAATTCACCCTTTAACCCTGAAGATCAGCGCACACTGCTGGTCACCATAGCAACACAGACAACAATCTCACCTAACTAGTAGCTAACAAAAAGGCAAAGAGAGAGATTTAAGATGGACACTGATAATTTGGATTTGAATGGACTTCTTTGCATTTATAATCACTCCAGCTGGTTTCCTGATACGTTTAATCTGCAGCGAGAAACTGTCAAACACTAAAAAGTTGCGAAGATGAAGTCAGCATTTCGTTTGCCAGCTTCTCATTCTGATTGTCTTGTTCCACCTTAACTGGTACAGCAGTTACATTCTGGCACCTCAGGCACCATTTAAGGCGGAACGGGAAAATTAGAACAAGAAGCTGGCGAATGAGAAGCGACTTCAGCCTCATAAAAAGCCTAAAGCAGAGCAAAGTAAGTCTGTGTTTGCGTTTACATTGTATTTTTTAGCCTATACTAGTACATTAGCACATTCTGAGATATATTTACAGCCAAGATGGTAAAATGGATTTTGTTAGGCTCTGTCTAACATTTGGGTTGCCGACCCCTGAACTAGTACACAATGCTGACTTGAACTTATATACAGTATAAAATAAATTGCCGCTCAGTGCTGGCTGTCAGAGTCACTTTGATTCGAAGATATCAGCTATCATTTTCTTCATAGCACTAACTTACTGTAGCCTTTATTGCTATCCAGATCACACAGAATGCGTTTAATCTGCTCCCAGAATTCTTTGATACTTCATCACTGCTTGCAGAGAGTGTTCTGACTGCTTGATTTCAAATCAGAGCAGAATTAAATAAATTATTTCAAAGAAGCAAATATCAGTAAAGCATATGCTTAGTGTACTGACTGTGATACGCGTAGACCCAGCAGTCTTGTAAGTGACATTATGTTCTAATATATTTCAAGGGTTTTTTACCATGTTGATTGTGCTACATATCAGAGAGGGGAGTGGAGTCAGTGACTCGGACTTAAATCCGCAACTCAGACTCGAATCGCATGTTGACTGATTCGCGATTTGACTCAAACTCGCCCTTATATAAGTCGCAACTCAACTAAGACCTGAGACTTATGACATTTCAGCCTGGGAAATAAACACAAAGAAAACTGAACAAATTACAAGCACCAACATTAATGAAGTAAATGAATAAAACCTTCAGTTTCTAGTCTTGCATTAGTTTTGCTACAGTCATGGGCAGTCAGTACTGCAATGCCATTGTCTCACAGCTCACACCAGCGCCAAGTTTGATGCGGCTTCAAATAATGAGACTTTCATTACAGTAAAACCTTCAGTCTGGTGGACAGAATGAGCTACATAAAGTTAATGTGCTTAAAGGAAAGAGGCAAAACAACTTGAAATGCCTAGCATCTAATCTGGATAGCAAGTATTATAAGCTGAAGTTGTCGAAGATGTTGGAGTCGACAGTTGGAGAGAGAATCGAGTAGTGCACAAGGGGCGAAGACTCAGATTTTTGGCCTCCCAATCACATTTCAGACCAGCTGAAGTTTATCCAACTTTTCGACATGACTCTGAGTGAAATCTGGTCAACGGTTCAACCTGAACAGACTCCTGAAACAGCCAATGAAAACTGAAAGCACACAAGAAGAAAATACAGCAGTAAACAAAACAATGGCTAAAAGTGACTCATGTGTGGAGCGAAGCTTTTTAATGAGTTTAAGGCACAATCGAGTTTATGTACATTTAAAACTCCAAAAATACTACACTGATCACATTTTAAATCCATGAGCCTCACTTAAACATGTTTACCTGCTGCTTCTTTACTGTGTAGCGCAAACAGAAGAAAAACAGCAGCAGCGAGTCGCCACACATTTGCTTATTTGCGTCTCCTAGGAACAGGAGAACGCAAGAGTTCTCTCAGGTTCAGTGAGCTTTGTTCGGTTGAGCAACAGCTTAAAAGTTGAGGAGTATGTGAACCCTAATCGTTTAGTCTGTGATCCCCAATATTTCAGTCACCCAAAAACCAGTCGTATAGTGTGAGACGTACAGTCTTTTTAGAATCTGTTACGATTTTTAAAGTTGTTTAGTGAACCCAAGGCTTTAGCTACTGCACTAGCTAGCTAGCATATGTGCAATATAAGCTACAGACCAACTATCTGTTTCAAGTTGTTTTGCCTCTTTCCTTTAAACACCACATTTATCGCATGTAGCACTTCAGTTCTGTTGTTTAGACCGAAAGTTGTTCTATAATAAAAGGCTCGTTATTTGAAGCTGTGTTAAATGTGATAAGATTTTATTCAGGGTTTACTAAAATGTGATTCCTGCAGCTAATAACGAAACTAAACTAAAATTCTCTATTAAAGACTCAAGACTCAAACCACATTCACAACCAAGAGACTCAACTCAGACTTGCGTGAATTGACGTTATCGACTCTGCTTCAGGTATATCAGCAGGCCTGCGAGTTATGTTAAGCCTTTCTATTTTCATTCAACAGAATGGGGAGCAATATGAATTCATACAGAGAATATACAGACGGGTGACAAATTACACCACAAGCCACCACAACAGCTTCAGTGTGCCTTGGCATAAATTCTTCAAGTCTCTGGAAATGTACTGGAGGAATGTAAGGTCAGAAACATACTCAACGGAAGTATGTGAGCGTGAATGACAACACCTGGCTAATACATTTCAAATGCACAGCACTTCTGTCCAAACTCAACGTGTGCTCTTATGTTACTGTGGCAGTTAAAACACTCAGTACTCAAGCGGCCGGTAGAGGACAAATCAGAGCAGGATCTACTGTCATTCTTACAGCCACAATTAGTGTTGCACCAATACGGTATCAGTGCCGATGCTGGCATTGGCGATGGGGCAAACCGATACCTATGACCGACACCAGGAAGCGAATTGTGATGCGCATGCACGTGTCAAAATACTCATGGCAAAATCTGTAACGGCAGTGCTTCGTTGGAAAAACACACTAACAGGACTTTCTGTAATCACTCACCTGCCGCTGTGCAGTCACTTACAATCTGAGTTAATGTTAGTCCAGACTGTTATTGAGGAAGTGGAAGAAACCACTGGACTCGCAGCATAATTAAGCCTTTAGCCTTGATTTAGCCTTTAGCACAGCAGCGCACTAGCTGGGCTGGTGCGTCCTGTGCACCCCGCGTCAGTCAGCTGTATTAGTCAGCATTGGGGTCTCGTAGTCCTAATGTTTAACCAAGTCGGAAAAAACACTTAAAGTTGCTACTGACAGCATAAACGAGATATTTACTTAATTCTGAGTCTGACACTCAGAGATGCAGCGCAAAACAGGACGCATGTATGACAAGACTGGTCAGGTTTGGCTGTTGCTATAGAGCCCCTTGCAGCTTGCATTTGTATTACACTATGATTTTTTTAACACAACAATGCACAAAACCATGTCTGTGTAGCTTGAAGCATCTGCATTCATGTTATATGATGCAGTACACCTGTCTGGAAGAGCCCTTGCTATGTATCTTCACTTATTTTTTTTGTTCAATTTGTCACACATCTGTACGTGTGGGATAAGTCTGGATGATAGGTTAGTTAAAAGTTCATGGCCCAAAAGTGACAAAAGTGGCCCCACAGCCAACCATATCACTACGGCACAGAACAAAAAGTATCAATATCTCCCAGCAAGTGGCTCTCCTGTCTGTTTACTCAACTGCCTGCTTGTCACCTTCACATCTCGGTGCTCCCTCCTGTCATCAACCTGTCTCCCTGGGTCATTTCGACTGTCCGTTTGTCTGCCTGTCTCTCCCTCGTTCACCTACCCACTCAAGTGGTTAACTCAGAATCAGCTTCCTCCTGGACTGCTGAAAGCAGTGAGCTCTAACAGGCGAGGCGATCTGGAGTTTTGCAAGCTTGTCTACGAATGTGACAGACAGCCACATCTGAAAAATCCAGCGCAGGAACAGATCCAGACACATGTCCAAACAGGTGACAACAGCTAGCCTAGTATTAAGGATCTGGGAACAAAACACACATTTTCTTTCTTTTTCTTTTTCTTTCTTTTAAGATATGCATGACTTCTCATGAAGTAGAACAGCAAGGCAAGGTGAGACATTTTATCCTAGAAACTGCTGCTTGCAGGGAAATACACTACTGCTCCAATGTTCACGTCTTATTAATAAATATGACTTTGTATGCAATAATAACTTACACAATGTAGTTTTAAAGAAATAAACTAGGCACTAAAACATAAAACAAATATAAACCAGACAAAATAAACTGTAATTATCTATGTACGTATGCATAAGTCTGAACTTATCTAAAAAAAAAAAATCAAAAACTTCAGTGTTGCATTTCATATATCTGTAAAAATAAACATAAAATATAAAATGTGCCATAACTTATGCACAGGTCACATTTTATGTTTTTCCAATATGTTAAATGCAGAGAACAATCAGTTATTGTGCAGTAAAATCTGCAGAAAAAATTACATGCAACATAGTAACATCTCAGAGCATTAATACAGAATTCAGCTGATACGTTCACTCATAAATGTGTGTTCCTCTAGTATTTCACAAAGGCTTTGAATTGGGCTCAGCCAATCAGATTCCAGGTGCCATATTACAGAAACCTCCTAATTTTTTGTCTTAAGATCTGATTAATTGCATCTTAAAACTCAATCAAGGTTGAAAATCAACGGACATGTCCATTAACAAGCAACAGACAACACGCACACAGCTGAAACTCGTAATCAAAATAACGTTAAAAATGTTACAGCTACCGTTACTGATGTAAAAAGATCAAACAAAACGAAAAGTGTGATAAACTGTAAAGCCCATTTCACACCAGATGCAACGCAGCGCACGTGTTAATCCGGAACCACTCTGCAATGCTTGTTAGTTTACACTGGACGGAAGCAAGAGTGGTTTCTGAACTGGTTCTTTTTCTTTAGTTTCAACAGATTAGATGTCTGAAAAAATATATATCGTGTATCATGATATTATATTTTTGCCATATTGCCCACCTTTATTCTACAGCTTTCTCAGTCACTTTAAAATCATCTACAGCTCTGAACCTGCTTTCCCAAAAGCTTTGTAGTATTAGGACCATCCTAACTGATAGAGAGAGTGTTCAATGTGATGCTCGCTCTACCACTAAACAACGATCTTTGAGCCAAGATAATTTTGGGAAACCCAGCCTTGTTCATCATTCATTTCTTTTTCTACTATAGCTTCTTAATGATTATTTAAAAGCTGACACGGAAGTAGTAGAATAATTGAATATATGTATCTCTAACCAAATTGGTTTTATATCAGTGGAAGCACTGACATTTTTGAACGGTAGCACGAATGCTAACGATACACGGTGTCACGTCCGTACGGTCGTCTTTAATGTTTGCAGATGAATTCTGCTGCTCTCTCTCCCTCTCTTTCTCTCTCTGTCATCCAGTTCTGAGCAAGTCCGTATCAGAAAGCAGGGAGATGTCTTAACTTTCGGCCGTGTCGGAGCGTGGGCCGGCAGAAGCGTTTGGAATGGAGTGAGAGCAGAGCTGTGGGTGTGCAATGAAGCAGTGGAGCTGCAGAGCCCTCGTCCCGCTCTGAGGGGGGCTCAGGCTGGAACAGGCGGGGGGCGCCGGGCGCTGATCAAACGGCATCTCCCCGGGGGGAACGGCTAATGCTTTCACAGGGCGAAACACAAACACGCTGCCATGACACCCCCGTCCCTCTGAACAGCCCTCAGAGGGCGAGCGACAGCGGGGATAAAACAGGACACGCTTAACACAGAGGGTTCCTTACAAAATCAACATGACAGCATTTAAACAAGCTGAATACACAGCAGCGCCGCAGATTTGATCTGCCGTAACCCGCTCCGGAGGTGGGCAAGGACGAATCCGTTTACAGCTACACATTTTTATCCTTTAATTTGATGAATGGTTATGTTTCGAGATACGTTGCGTGTGACGGCATAATTGTGTGAGCACGGTGGATGCTGCATTAGCAGAAAAGGAGAATTTAATGCTCAACATTAAAGGCATAAAAATGTGCCATTTGTGGCAGGGTAACCACTGACTACTGAAGTCATCAGCTCCGCATTTCACAGAATTCATTCAGGAACAATTAGTGGGCCCTTGACTTTTACCAGAGCGCCGACCACCAACCAGAAGAAAATAAATGTCTCCTATCAGCGCATCCTCATAAACCAGCGCTCCATTAAGCTTTTTATGAGAATCAGAAAGACAGATTCTGGGAGCCAGACTCGCCATGAAGGTGCCAGAATCCAGAGCCTTCGCTGCAGGGCCTTGAAAGCTAGCTCTCTGGGCCATGCAGGGATGAAATCCAACTCAGGGCGGCATCCCGTAACCCTCAGCCAGCTGTTGCATCACCCAGTTTGTTATAAGGCCTGATATATTCAGGCCGTCTTTGACAATCTCAAGACTGCAACATGCTGCCGGATGGAGGGCCAAATTGCTCTTTTTGCCAACTAGTCTGTAACAAATACCTCAAATCAGAGCCAGACTTGCGACTTAAATGGGTGGAGGAGAAAAGGAGAGAGACAGAGAGAGGAGAGAGAGGAGAGGAGAGAGAGAGAGAGAGAGAGAGAGAGAGAGAGAGATTTTCCACGTGGACTGTAATAGGCCAACGGCTAATGGCTGGTATCAATGATGAGTTCTGAGGCTCGAGACGCGACAAGCTAAGCTGAGCTGACAGGACTTCATGAGCAACAGTGAACGATGGACATGCGACCTCTCGGCATGCTCGGGGCCAGCTGGTGTCGCCACGCTCTTTCACTCTGTCACAGGGGCTGCCCACTGGAGCCCATTCAGAGCTTATCACTCTTCTCAGGTCAGCATTCCCTCCTGCCTTCTCCTGTTTTTTAATTTTTACTCCCCAAAGTGTGGATTTATAAACCAAAAATAAATCATACATCATTTTTACATGACAATTTATCCCTTAGAATTAAACAGGCTGTTTTTGTGCCTTTAAGACTGATTTTCGTAAACAAGCTCTGTTCCGATTGGAAAATGCACACAAACTATTAAGATAGGATTGAAATCCTAAGGCACATGGGTAAAAATACTTCTGGATGCTTTGGAAGGCTGTAATGATCTAATTGCTTCCCGACAGCCATGAACAGCACAACATTTAATCGTTTCCACTTCAATAGCTACAGACAGGAACAACACTCCGTGTCACAGGAACGGGCGGGGTTAACCTGCTCTAGGCTGAATGGTTGGTCATGTAAATGTGCTGGTGTGACATCACAACCATGGTGAATTAAAAAAGGGGCTGTTTTTGCTGCTGCGTTTCCATACATGGACTGAGCAGTCAAAGGTACATTCTGAAAATTTTGTGTTTATATAACACATCAAACTATTTTATCGGAAATAAAAGCGAGAAACATTCTGTTTTCACATGATATGTGAAATGATTGCTATTCTATGTTCTCCTGCAGTGCTGAGCAACACATCATGCCTGAAAACATGGGAAACATACAAATTAGGCAGAGGGCAAACTTTCTGTCTCTGATGGTATCTCATAAATGGATCTATGTAAATTTCTGTTGATGCCAGGAGTTATTCAGTGAGCATGATTAAATTCCACTTTGCAGGAGTTGATTCTGAATGCAATGTTTGTTTTTTCTTTACCATTTTACTGAACTGTAAAGACGCAGCATGGATTTGCTGCTCATTTCTGTCTGTCAGTGTGGCAGTGTGGTATATAACTTAATAATTCTATTTTATGTTCCAGCACTGAGTGACATTGCGGCGCTTGTGACATTTTTTTTCCGGCTACAGTTATTATCATTGCCTTTGTCTCACGTCAGTAGTGCTCTGCAGGGGGTGAGAGATGCTACGTCCCAGGTGGCACCTAACACACGACGGATGACTGCTATATTCGGCGCACTGAGGCTTAAGGCCAAAGCACCACTAGTTTTCAGCATGCATTAGATAACCGAACCAAATTTAGCACAAGTGAATGTTGATTTTCTTTCATTTCCCTTTCACCTTTAATGAGCACTTTTACTTGCTCCTCAAACCTGAAGGCTTATTTTAGGGGGCTTTGAGGCAGGTGCAGCATGTATTTACCCTATTTTAGAATTTTTACTTACACACATTTAGCATAATGACATTCGACATTTGGATATTAAATGAGTCCACTAAAGAAATGCACATGAAAATGTGGACACTGTCCATTGGAATGTTTAAAGTCTCTGCTCCTACCACATTCCAGGGCAATTAGTTACTAACGTTATTGCACGATGGCTACCAAAATGATCATTACTGACTATAAATAAACAAAACAACAATTAATACTGGCCTTTAATTAAAGTTCAATTGTTTGGGGATAATCGCAAACACTAGACAGCTTTTTAGCAACTTACACATTCTGAACGAAGTGATATGTTCATAAGCTGAATGGGCAAAAATACATTTTTGTGTAAAGTAAATGAAAGATCTGCTTTAGACGGCACCTTTTCTGACAAGCCAATACCCCAAATGTGGACGCTTTGTGGCACAGTAAGCTAATAATCACATAACATATTTATAAATAGCAAATGACAAACAAACAAGGGAAAACTCAAATTTGATTTGCACACAATTTTTTCTACATTATATAGGGGGCCCATCTGTTGCTGCACAATGTATTAGTCCACACTCTGTCCTCGCTGTTAATCAGACATTATATGGGTGGTGGTCCATTCTCAGCACAGCAATGGCACTAACATGGTAATGTGGTGCTGGTACAAGTGTATCAGAACAAATGTCCAGCCAAGAGCGGCTCTGTGGTCAGAAACTGACCCCTCATGATGGGCTAGTGGATGTCTAACACAAATTTGGCATAAACAGATGGCATATAGTCTCTAACTAAACACCAGGGAGGGAGGATTAATGTTGTGATTAAAGAACTAAATTCTAATTATAAAAAGTAGGACAGTGCAATTTGTTACATAAGCATTTATTTCCTAAAGAGCCCATATTATGGAAATTTTTTGGGTTTTTTTTAGTAAAAGAGTTTGATGTGATATGTAAACATTGCTAAAGTCTCAAAACGTACCATCACTCCTCAAACAATACAGTTAAAATATGGAAACTAAGCTGCATTTAAAAAGTCCATTTTGAGATCACTCTTTTTGCGATTTCATGCATCCACCTATTTAGCCAATGACGGTTTAGCCCTGCCTACTCACACTGAAGTTATAAAAGGTGTTTCAGCCCAGATTTTGAACAGGCCCGTATTTCACATTTCTGTATTTCGAACAGTTCTAATTTTGTCCCTCAAAAGCTGTCGTATCTGAAAGAGCGAGTCCTCAGCGATTAGACGTTCATTCACTTAAGCCGGTGATTGTGTAAAACATCTAAAATGGCTCTACAGACCATGACGAGCTGGCGCGCCCCTGCCAGCATGTATGCGTGTTTAGCTTTGGGCAACTATTTTACTGTTAGCAAGCTGTTTTAACATCTCCAGCTAATCTAGCATTTCGGTTATAGTTATTTTACCTACCCACTCTCTGTAGACATTAGCTGATGTTACTGAACTCTAAAAGCTGTGAAGAAATTTTTCCACAAAGCATTTATATCCTTTATTTAGTTTGGACTCCCACATTGTTGTGTGTTCGGTTCTCCAACAGTTCCTCCAATTTCAATCTTGGCAACTATGACAAAGATAAAGTGACCTGCGACAGCGAGGCGTGTTTTCTGAACAGCCTAAATGTCTACGCTGTGTAATTAATTTAAACGAAAAAAAGAAAATATGTTGGTGTTTTGATCACAGTTAAGCTAGCCACCTTTCATCAAAACAACTTAAACTAGCTGCACTTAAATTGTGAATGTACTGAAAAGGCTCCGAATCTATTTTCTTATGCCTTCTGCGAGTGCTATGGCACTAGAAGCACGTTTTTCCCTTGTAAGTAGTTTAATAACACACTCAGAACCGTGAGGAACGAGCAAGCTACTTCGCACGTAAAAGCAATCTGAAATAGTAGCATAATCACAACGGTATAAAATGGTAATTTTACATACGCCGACCAGCCATAGTTATTTTACCTACCCACTCTCTGTAGACATTAGCTGATGTTACTGAACTCTAAAAGCTGTGAAGAAATTTTTCCATAAAGCATTTATATCCTTTATTTAGTTTGGACTCCCACATTGTTGTGTGTTCGGTTCTCCAACAGTTCCTCCAATTTCAATCTTGGCAACTATGACAAAGATAAAGTGACACCTTTCTGTAGTGAGCAGAAATTATACGAACGCCTGTATTTCTGAGGATAGTAATTGTACGTAAGGTAATAGCGAAACCCGTTTTACCCAGCGTTTACACCTTTCCGTTTCTTGTAAAAAGGGTCTATGAGGCGGCCTGTTTAATTCCAAGGAATAATAAGAGGTCAGAAAATGGTTATGTTAAAAAATGAATTATGATTGTTTATAGTACATAACACAATATACATGTCATATATGGGCATGAAGAAAAACAGCAAACTACAAAAAATGTAGCATATGGGCCCTTTTAGTTGATGATACGGCTGTATTATGAGTGAGTTATAATTGACTGAGCTTCCTCCACTTTCTAAGTTTTGGACCTCTCTTATTTCTGTCCTTGTACTGTAATTGTATTTGCTCTCTGAGACCAGTAAGCTGTGCAGCACACATGTAACTCCTGATTACGGCTTCACCTAATCAAGACGTTTTAACATTTCTCAGCAAGATAGCGCGATTTGGGTGTTGTACTTTTTCCTTTCTTTCCTCTTTAAATGAACTGCCAGGATCGAACGCATCGATACGCGCTGACTGATACGCATTGACATATTGTTACACCTCTACTGCAGGCGTGCACAGTCAGCACAGCGCTGAATGTGATGCATTGTTCTCAGTTAATTGTAATGAGGTTCTCCACTGAGGAGTGCCATGGGAAATGGTTTTCTAAATTAGTGGAATGTCTTGTTGTATATCATTTTACAACTGTTTTCTGCTGCCCACTACCGCACAGAATAACACAACAACCTCCTTCACTTTCGCAGACGGTGAACACACCGTATCAGTCCCGAAACCCTGCATAAGTAAATCCAACACAATATTTCACATGCTGCACTGAGATTAGATTCCCATGCAAATACCGCAGCATAATCACAAAAAAACATGGCATTAATATTTATAACTGTCTGATGTTGCAGGATAGATACGCGCTCACTAGAGGGCAAACAGCAACGATGTGGAATTTTCACAACCAACTGACCAAGCCTGTGAACCTTAAACATGCGTTGGGATCAGAGCTGATCTAAGCATTCAGGCATATATGATTCCAGTCCTTTGTTTTTATGCGCTCTATTTACTCCCGTTGTAGACGTACCATAAACGGACATTATCCACAACCTGCGACAGCGAGGCGTGTTTTCTGAACAGCCTAAATGTCTACACTGTGTAATTAATTTAAATGAAAAAAAGAAAATATGTTGGTGTTTTGATCACAGTTAAGCTAGCCACCTTTCATCAAAACAACTTAAACTAGCTGCACTTAAATTGTGAATGTACTGAAAAGGCTTCGAATCTATTTTCTTATGCCTTCTGTGAGTGCTATGGCACTAGAAGCACGTTTTTCCCTTGTAAGTAGTTTAATAACACACTCAGAACCGTGAGGAATGAGCAAGCTACTTCGCACGTAAAAGCAATCTGAAATAGTAGCATAATCACAACGGTATAAAATGGTAATTTTACATACGCCGACCAGCCATAACATTAAAACCACCTCCTTGCTTCTACACTAACTGTCCATCAGCTCTACTTACCATATAGGAGCATTTTGTAGTGTGAAACAGATGGACTACAGTCTGTAACTGCAGAACTACAAAGTGCTCCTATATGGTCAGTGAAGCTGATAAAATAGACACTGGGTGTAGAAACAAGGAGGTGATTTTACTATTAAGACTGATCGACGCAAGTAGGCTGATAAATTGAAATATTGATTTTGCAGTATTTTAAACTAACTGGTTGCCAAATCATTAAGTCAGTCAATCAAACTGGATCATAAGACAATTTTAAAAGACACTATTCAATTTTTAAATAAAGAAAGCCAAAAAAACAACATGTATCAGTTCAAAGCGTCACATCATTCACATACTCCAAATGAAGTGGTTTTACGGTACGGTAGCTGGCAGCCTACCATTACCTCATCTAAATTCTGTGGCTGTATTATCTATAAAGACAGATATATTAGATCGGACTCAATATTGGCCGACACTTCATTTAAAGCACTCGGATCAGATTGGGGGCAAAAAGATTGGATCGGGACATCTCTAGCAGCGATGGGCATTTCAGTCTAATTTGATTTTCGTATGTATAATGCATTGTAAAAAAACATGCCCCCCCTCGCCTCCCCCCATCCCTAAATGTGGGACAGGGTGTTTCTATCGCACTGTATCTCATTTTCAGCAAAACAAAGCTTGTGAGGGTAGGGCAAAGTCAAAATCACCTTTGCGAGCTTACAAGCGTGTACACTTTCGTCTTTGTTTATTTATCTTTGAATGATGGCATGTCTATTTAGCACCGACCAATCCCAGGCACTGTTGCAGAGTGTCTTCATCCGCAAAGCTCACCCAGCTGCCATGTGTGCAACGTGTGAAATGAAGCCACCACACAGTTGTACATTTTCACCATAATTACAGCATATATAATTACAGGAAAATGTCGTCTCTGCAGTAAGTTTACTGAGGCCTTACGGTTACCGTACGCCGTAGGTGATTGGCACGCAGCACCCAAACATGTGAAACAATTGGTTTTAATGACAGTGCACACACCGCCACCGACATTCAGCATCAACACACACTACCAGTCAGCAACTTCCAGCAGGGCTCACACTGAGCACCACTCGTTATTAATAGACTCAACTACGCACAGAACCAGACCACAAAAGCCAGAGTAGGAGGCTTGAAATTCACACAATGGCTGTATTTACATGCAAAGATTTTTGTCAATCTGATTGAATACATTCCGATTAAGACTGATTATATATGTGTTTATATGCTCACTCTACTCAAACGCACACTACAAGTAATCCGAACCAAAATTGCATGCATGTGTAGAGAACCACTTAGTTTAGACGTTACCATGAAAACCAGCATCACGTGAGTCCAGTCAGAGTGAGATGAGCAGCAGTGAGCAGCGCTGGAGTTTTTAATTACTTTAAAATGATGTCAGACTCAGGAAAACATCCTTCACATGTCCTTATTAAAGAAGGCCGAGAGGAAGACGTCGTGTTCTGAGACACATAAGCTGGACGTCCGTCCCACCGCCGTCTTTTAAAGATCAGAGCAGAAACTTCGTCTCCTCTGCAGACCAGTTTCTGCTCCGCCATGTTGAACGGTATAAACTTTCTCTATGACGCGACGAACATGATCAGAATGGACTTAAACTTTCTGATAGGGAATGTAATCAGACACAGATGTTTACACGGATATTATTCTCCTATTTAACAGATTATTTACAGGATTACCCAACTCGTTCGATTAGATAGAAACTGTATTCAGAATGGCCTTAAATGGACTAGCCTATTCCCGATTAAGGTGCTTACATGGATTCCAACTGAGCTATCAGTGGGATTATTACGGATTATTAGGTTGCATCTAGTCTTTAAGACAAACCGACAAATGTTAATCATCTTTTATATCAATACATGTTACTAGCCCAGTCATATTGTAACATTCTTGTACCTTTAGCTTGAAAACAGGAAGTCTGCAAAGAGCTTGAGCTTTTTTTGGCACTTTTCTTTGATGATTCCTATGTGGTATAGCTGTGCTTTGTATTATCTGCTGCACAGAGCTGCCTCAGTTTGACAACTATGACAATATCTACAGAAGATATGGGCATCAGTGTCTTTTCTCTCTCTTTAACCACACTACACTGTTCGAAACAAAGGTTCTGTGCAGGTACATTTTTTGTTCATCAAGCTACAAACAATGTAAATGTGCCCTCAAAGGTACAACAGTGGTTTTAAGGTCCAATTTTGTACCTTAAATAAGTTTTTCCAGGTGAAAATTTCACAACCTAATGTTTTAAAACAGAACAATAAAAAGCCTGGAGACGAGACGGGGTGCGTGGTGTCAATACAACTTAAATATAATTTCAATGGATTATGGTACAGTTATGTTCCCTGACTAAAGGTACTGAGAGGCACCTTTGAGGGTACCACACCAGTGACGGCTCCGTTCCCTTTTTTCTGAGAGTGTATGCAGAACTGACAAAGTCTTTTTTTCAGAAAAGTATTCTGAATCCCAGCCACAGGATCATCTCGGTGTGCTCTCTACCGCGTGACCAATTAGCAGCTGCTCAAAACCACCAACTAAGAGCATGGTGTAATCACAGTGACCTGAAGTGAAGTGAATAAAATAGAACCCTCATTATTTCTTACGTCTTCCCAGCCACTCCCGGGTGTGTAGGAGATGACATCCAGAAAGGGATTGGCCAGGTATCCGTCACTATTGAAGGAGTAATCCCTCCCACCCAGGGTGATGTTACTGAAGTATCTGCAAATGAGAGGCAGAGGGAAGAAAAGAAATGAGAAGGAGAGAAGTGGTGGGAGACGTCAGCACATATCCTAAACTGGTAGCATAATCGAAAAGGTGACATTTCCTATTTTCTGTAATCGCTTCAATTCATCTTTTCATGTCAAATCCTACATGTGTCAGTATTTCGGTTTTCCAGCTGATCTGGAGATGCAACCAGCCAGACAGAGCTTTCGGAAGCTGTGGGCTCCATAACTGCCCTTTCGCTGTTATCTGTATTTGCAAAAAATCCTTTCCATGCATCAGTAACTCATCAGAGTACAGAGGGAGGAAGTGAACTCGAGTCACCTTTTCTCATCTTAAGCTTTATTTAAACTGCTTTTCCCATCTTGTTTCTCTTCAGTGAGCGCTGGCTCATTTAGAGCTCTGCTGTTTCTCCCCTTTCCACCTCTGTGACCTGCTTAAACGTCAGGGTGTGCTGGTCTCTCTTAGGGAGAGAGGAGAGGACGTACGGGGCCCGGAGGTATGCTGCGTTCACTCTAATTACTGGATATGCCATACAGGGTAAACTCATTTATTATAAATGCAACAAAACGTATAAAAGTGAATGCTAAAACGTAACCTCGAGCTAAACCAGATGATCTTTGAACACAGCGCCTGGAGATGCAGGCGAAGCAAGTGATTTGCCTGGTAGGGGAAAGTTCACCCACTTAACACAGCCTCGCTGTTTTCATTTACAGTACGCCTTCACATGCTGCAGTGTTCCAGACCATTTATAAGAGAGAGATTACAGTTAAGACAAGACTGATTTGCTTTAACCCCTTAAACCGCAAGCTTATTATTCAGCTATTAATCTTAAGGCTTATTAAGGCTTCCATTAAATATTTAATAACTTCTGTGATATGTTCTGTAGTTATGACAGTGAGGAACTGAAGTGTGGACCCGAATACAAAGCCCTAGGGGTTAAATGGATGATTCAGCCAAAAATGCCATCCTGGCCAACTATGAATGGAAGTTTTCAGGGCATGAATCCCAGCGGTTAGCATGGCTTTTGTGCCACGCCAGCTTCCATTCATTGTTAACCACATTAGCATTCTTGGCTGAACTATCCCTTTAAGAGATACACCTTCCTGCTCTAAGCGCAGCTTTTCAGCCGCGATTATCGGTGTTTGGGGAAGAGCCAGTGTCGGCTCCAGGATGCTCCCGCTGCCGTGCTTTCTAGAACTCGCTAAGGCTGGCTTTGCACCGTGAAACTTTAACGCAACATTGGTTGCTTGAAACCTGCATGAAACTAATATTCACTTGCACTGCACGTAAACGCAAAACTCGGTTGCTATTCAGGGTCACACTTTATTTGGACGGTCCCCTATAGATGATCTACTGACACTTAAATCATTAACAAACTTTCTGGTAATACTTGATTATCAACAACATTAAGGTTAGGATTAGGTTTAGGAGTAGGTGTAGGTTTTGCCTTGAGGTTATAGTCAGGGTTAGGGACGGATTTAATAGAATCTTTCACATGCAACTTCAAGTTCTGTTGCATTTAACAGATATTTAGTTGAATGTTAGTTAAAGACAGACTGAGCCTCTACAAAGCATTTACAGTAGACCGTCCTAATAAAGTGTTACCACATTCACTTAACAGCAATCATTTCAGTTTTCCAACAGCCAATCAAAATGCAGATAATGTACCACATGATCACATCAAATAATATCATTTTGACTGACTTCAATCGATATGCTGTGGACAAGAAAATAAATGTGGTGAATGGCCTGTTGAACAGTTCAAGCGAATTTGGTTTGTCAATCAAAACTATCATGCAAAGCTTAATGTAACTTAATGTTACTTATTTGCAGTCAGCTGAACAACCAGCTAACGTTAATAATGACATCCATTTCTATTGTATATATACAGTCGTATGCGAGGTTGAACAGCCCTGGTCACTACAGGGAATACATTTAAACGTGGCATTTTTATGCAATTTTTAGTGCACAATTACTATTTATTTGCTTAAAGTTGAGTTTAGCATTATGGAAAAATAAAACATAAAATATGAAAAAAAAAAAAAAATTTTTCCAAGCTGTTAAATTCTGCAAATAAACAGTAATTGGCATTTAAATGTCCAGAAGTTTGTTCCCGGCAGAGAATCAACAAAATACGTAATTTCACCAGGGGTGCCCAAACTTTTGCATACATGTATGAAGAAACAGTATTGGAGCTGTAACAGAGACAGCTGGAAAAATTAAAGAAATATATAAATAACATAAATTAACATAGATAGGTTTTTATATAGCCAGAGTTACAGGACAAAAAACATTAGCAGCTAATTTAGCTGTGGACTTCTGCTGTTGGAGTAACTGAATGTGTTGCAGGAGATTTGGATTATTTTTAAAATGTTTAACGTAACTGTCAAATCACATGGTGAGAAAGCTTCTCCATGTAAAACCAGTCTTACTTCATTCTCCCGCGAATCTTCTGCGTCCTGTTGCCGTCTGTCTGACAGTTGGTGACAAAGTGCGGCCCACCCGTGGCCCCATAGTCCTTGCGCAGTGCCACAGCCCCGTGAGTGAGGACGGAGACTCCACGTGCGATACGGCGGCGCGGCTCATCCCTCCAGCCCTGCGGCCGCACGGCGAACAGCCGATTAGGCAGCCCAGTCAGGCCCAGCTCGGACAGAGCCGGGCCCACCACAAACCAAATGTGAGAGGCTCCTGCCTGACCTGCGGCCCACGCAGCATGGAACACCTGCTCAGCCTCCTCCTGTGAGCAGTACAGCAGGCGCACCTGGGGGAGAGAGACAGAGACAGTGTTAGGAGAGACAGAGAGAGAGAGTTAGGAGAGAGCGAGTTAGGGGACAGAGAGTTAGCAGAGAGAGAGTTAGGGGACACAGAGAGAAAGTTAGGAGAGTAAGGAAAGAGAGAAAGAGAGAGGGAGAGTTAAGGGAGAGAGTTAGTAGAGAGAGAAACAGAGAAAGCGAGTTAGGAGAGAGAGAGTTAGAGACACAGTTAGCAGAAAGAGAAAGGGAGAGTTAGGAGAGAGAATGAGGAGAGAGAGTTAGGGGACAGAGAGTTAGCAGAGAGAGAGTTATGGGAAAGAGAGAGAGGGAGAGAGAGAGAGAGAGAGACAGGGAGTTAGGGGACACAGAGAGAAAGTTAGGAGAGTTAGGAAAGAGAAAGAGAGAGTTAGGAGAGAGAGAGTTAGAGAGACAGCAGAAAGAGAGAGGGAGAGTTAGGAGAGAGAATGAGGGAGAGTGAGAGAGAGAGAGAGAGAGAGAGAGACAGGGAGAGTTAGAGAGAGAGATAGGGAGGGAAAGTTTAGAGGGAAAGAGAGTTAGGAGAGAGAGAAAGGAGAGAGAGTGAGAGCAAGGGAGAGGCAAAAAGGCAGAGAGGTCACTGAAAACAGACAGACAGAAAATATAGAGAAGAAGAGATGATGTAAGGGGGACAGAAAGATACAACAGGACAGAAGGGGAAATGTGGAGAGATTTAGGAAGAGAGGAGACCCAAAAATCAGACAGTACAAGAGGAAGAGGAGACAACATTTGCATACGTGTCTCATAAATCTGAAGGAGACGAATAATTATACTCATAAAAGGTGGCGGCACATGCCTGGGGAGAAAGCTGGTGAGAGAGAAAGGTGGAAGGAGGGGAGGCAGAATGAGCCCAGTGGGGAATGAGAGACCGGCAGAGCGAGTGGAAGAGGGAAACGGGGAGTGCAGAATGAGGCGAGAGAGAGGGACTGAGGATTTGGACTATTTATCCTTTATTGAGATTAGAGCTATAGGGCCTAAGAGAAATAGCCACGCACAGTTCCCCACGAAGAAAGGGTGAGGGGGGGTTTTGGAAGAGGATTTGGAAAGAGAGCATATGAGATACTGACAGAGCAGTGAAGAGAAGAGAATAGTAGTTGGAAGCTCTTTTGTATTCTTGTGTCTGTATGTTGAAGTTGTACCTATATACACTATATCTACGAATGATGTTCATCTAATGTTTATTCTGAAATTGAGGGTATTAACCGCTTACGTGGCCCAAGCACACCAGCAGGCCCAAAGTATTATTACACACTTCTATAAACTAAGAATAGCTCAGCCAGTTTGCACTGAAGTCCCTGTAGTTACTGAATAATAAGCCTTAGTATGTAATAGCCTGGGATTTTAAAGGGTTAAGAGGGAGACCCCTAACAGTCTACTGTTACTCCTCTTTGTGTTCTGTTGTCTACTCTTCTAGGAAGGCTTAAACTAGATGTCAGAACATTGCAGTGAGGGTCAAACTGACCCCATGGTATCAATATTTTACACACATTTCTTTTGGTTGTTTTGGATGATATTGATATGTAATTTAATTATCTTAAAAAAAAAAACCATCCTGCTCTGCTTCAGGGCCCTAAGCTAACATAACTATATCTGTAGTAGTGCCCAGTAGAACCACTGATAGTTCACATGACATGAGGGAGGGGAAAACAGAAAAAAGAAGAAGTGTTCTTCAGACTGATGGAGAATGTGGGTTGTTTATGGTTGTGTATAGCACCAAAAGGGCTGTGCTATTGTTACAAGTTTGACATTGTAACAACAGAAGAACCATTTCTGGTTCTATACAGAACCATTAACAACACATTCTCCATCAATCTGAAATACCGCTTCAGGATGCAAAGAACCATTTATTCATTCAAAGGGTTCTCTGAGTGTTCTATTTTCTTACTAAAGAACCCTTGAAGAACTATCTTTTTAAAGGGTGTGACGTATGAAATCGTACTGCATCGCTACATTGTGTATAGCCTGTTGGCTTGTGACTAGTGCTTTAGCACTGGGGCTAACACTTCATATTTGTTTATTATAAAGCACAGCTCTGGTCTAGTGTTTCTGTGCTGCGAAGAGTCTGTATGGATCCACCGTCATATTGTTCTTTCATAATTTTGTATGCACTAATAAACTGAAAACGGAAGCATCGACATACAATGCGGTCCGTGCAAAAGTTACGGCACATTTTATATTTTACATTTTACTCTTTGTCAATATGTAAATAGAAATTCACTGCATTTCATTCTTGCTGCATCGAAAAACATACTGAATCGAGACGGAAATATATCATATTGAACCAAATTATGAATTATGAATCATTACAACCCTGGCATATAGGTGTATTTGTGCATTGGGCTGAGGAACCACACATGGGTGTAATTGAGCAAGACCACTGGCTGGTTTTGGCTGCCAAAGGGGCAGGCAGGTCTGCTGGCTGAGGCTAATGCACAAGGCACTGGGCTGCAGTGCCACAGGCTCCGAGTTATATTAACACTGACACCAGTGCACTGGGACCCACACGGTACAATAACAACCCCCAGCACACACCCACACACACACACACACACACACACACACACACACACACACACACACACACACACACTTGCACACACAATAACAACCCACAGCCAGGGAGAGGCAAAGGACAGCCACATATACACACAGAAAAAAAGGAAGGAGAGAGAGAGAGGAGAATGGACTGAACAGAGAGGTCAGAGAGGGAAAGGGCAAAACAAGCAAGCACGGAGGATGGGAATGGAATGAAAGAGTAAGGATGGGGAAGAGAAAAGGAATTAGAGGAAATGAGAACTGGGGAATGGGAAAGGCGCAGAAGAGATGGATGTCAGAAGGAGACCTGATGGGAGATGAAGGTGAGACTATGTAAAAGAGAATGAGTGATAGACAGAGAGAGAGAGAGAGAGAGGGGCACTGGAGGAGAGAAAATGGACCAGAGCGAGGCATAAGGAGAGAAATAAATGGACAGATCAATGACAGTGCGGGGGTTAGAAGAGGAGGGAGTGAATTAGTGCGGTGAGCGAGCGAGTGAGTGAAGGTAACGCGTGTCTCTCGTCCGTCCACACCTGCGCCTCGTTCTCCTTCAGCAGCCTACGTGCGCGGGCTCCGCCTGGATCGTCAGTTAAATTCAACATCACCACGCTCTTCTTCTCCCAGCCGATGAAGGAGCCGTCCGTCAAGCCCTCCACCACGGACAGGAAGTCCTGGTAACCGTGGTGACGTGTGGAGACCACTGAGAAGGCCGTCCAGTCATACTCCTCCAGCACCTCGAAGATCACTTCCAACTGAAGAGAGGTGGAGGTGCTGAACTGCAGGAAGATGGAGCCCTGTCTCCTGAAAAGAGTGGTGGAAGACGGAGGCATAATGTTTTTTAAGACTATTTTCCAACAGAAACAGTATCTAACACAGTAAATGCACTGTTATAAATCTAAACATGACTAAAAGACCCTTTAACTTTGGACAACATACTCGAATTGTGAATAAAATGAATTAATGTAATATGCGCACTTAAAAAAAGATGGTTATTCAAGAGCTTAGTAAAAAAATGATTCTATAAAGAACCATGAACACGCAAAGAACACTTTGCGTGATTAAAGGGTGCTTTGCATTGTGAAAGCGTTCTTTAGATTTATGTATAATGTGTTGTATATGGTTGTATATAGCACTAGAAAGGGTTCTTCTTTTGTTGCAATGTCAAGCTTGTAATAATAGCACAACCCTTTTTTGTGCTATATAGAACCCTTTTTAAGAAGGTTCTATATAGAGCCATAAACAACACATTCTGATCCATCAATCTAAAGAACCCTTTCAAAATGCAAAGAACCCTTTAATTATGCACAAGTACAAATGCACTACCACTCAAAGGTTGGGGTACCAATATATACAGCACCAATATACTTTCTATATAGCACCAAAAAGGGTTCTTTTATTATCGAAAGCTTGATTTTGTAACAATAGAAGATGCTTTCTGGGTGCTATATATAACCCTTTTCAAAAAGGTTCTATATAGAACCATATACAACACATTCTCCATCAGTCTAAACAACCATTTCATGATGCAAATGAATTTGAGTGTTAATGGTTCTACACAGAGCCATTTTCTTTACTAAAGAACTCTTGAAGAACTGTGTTTTTTTAAGAGTGTGGTCAGATTTTAAGAGTGTCCTGCATTTTCAATCAAAATAATTTACTTTTATTTACATGAATTCACCACGTTTCATCAAAACACCCACATAAACTCGGATTCTAGAGTCTTATTTGCAGAAGCCTTCTGCTATATGAGTTCTGCAAATGTCAATATCGCAACAACAGTAAACCCGACAATATACGCATTTCGCAAAAGTTTGGACATCCCCAATGAAAATAAGGGTAATGACATGTCATGACAACCGACATAACCCTACATAAATGTTTATTAATGCTTATTCCAGTAGGCGTCATCTGTCATAAAGGGTACTTTGATCAAAACTGGCAAATGTAACTTTTACAGCGAATAATGCCTATTGGAATAAGCATTAATAAACATTTATGTAGGGTTGTATCAGTTATTATGACAAGCTTATGTAGGTGTCATGTAGCCTTATGAACTGTACCCTACAGTAAAGTGTTATCAAAATAAGTTACGACATTCTCTTCAGGGAACAAACATAAATACAGCATTTTTCTGTAAAAATGTTAGTGCACAATTTCTAATTTAGCACATTATGTTTTACTGTTAAATACATCAAACAGTGATTGTGCATTAACATGTGCGGACGTGTCTTCTCTGTAGAGAATGTGTCAAGAAACATTGACAAGTTCTTACAAGGCAATATTTAAAATGACGAGAAAAACTAACCATAAAAAAAAACAGAGTAAATGTTTATCTTGTTAATATCTCATCATTATCTCACAATTGTACCTCATAATTGTAATCAAATCCATTTCACACAACCAAGGATGCATATTTTTTTTCTAACCAGCTCTGTTTCTCCAAAATAGAGCAGTTGGAACACCTTATCAGTTTGGTGACAAGTAACAAAATTTCAGAGCAAATACATAAGTTTCCTTTATAGTCGTGCTGGACGTCAGGCTGAAGAAAGGAATACTGAGGAGTTCTGGCTCAGTCTGACAGGTTTAGATACATATGCACCGTGTTTAGCCACGAATGATGGTGTAAACTGTTGTGTTTCAAAGCTTTATTTGTAAAGACCCCTGAACAAAACAGCACAGAGCTGCAGGTACTTGTTTTCAGCTCTCACGCACGCGAAGCCCAGAGCTGCACAGTCACCGCTACATTTCCTTCGTTTCAGTTACGCTGCACTGAAAATGTAAACTAGCTAACATTCTGCCAAAACAATCAATGAGCTCAATATAAATATTTTGTTTTATCTTTGCAAATAATCAGTAATATTTGTCAATCAAAATTATGTTTGGTTAAACATTTGTACTTTAACAAATTTTTCCGTTAAAAAAACTGCAGTACCACCACGACTCACTGAGGGGGGCTGCAGCCCACACGTTGAAACCACTGTTGTCCTTGATCTTTCCAGAATAGCTTAACTAAGCATTATTTGTTTATTGATGTCCACTGGTTCCAAAGTTCAAACATCCCTTGAGGGCAGATTGGAATGTTTTTATTAATATGCTTTAATTCTTTCAGCTAGTAATAAAAATCGACGTAGTTTAGTTTACGTTCATTTGACTTCAGGTGGTGATTCTGAACAAGTTTTAAAGAATTAAAAGAATAAAGAAACAGAAAATATATATATTTTTTCCCCTTCCAAATAAATTTGGGCCATCATAAAATTTACATACAATGTCAAGTGCAACAGGCATTTTCAAATTATGTCAAAAACTGGAAATGGAATTCCAGTATTCTGGAATTTATATATGTATATTATATCTTAATCCATTCTCGGTCACTCTTGGTCTCGGTCTTGACTCTGACTTGATGTGTCCTGGTCTTTACTTAGACTTGGCTCTAGTGCTCTTGTCTACAACACTATTTCATTTCAACCAATATTCTGCCCACTAGTACCTGCAATATGATTAAAAGTGGGGAAGATGACTACATTTCCCATGTCTCCAAGTCAATTCATTCTCTCTCTAAGGCATCATGGGGGCTGAATTTCTTATGAAGTGTTTCTTAACATGACAGCAGCTGCGATTAACTGCAGGGTGATTGAGCCTCCTGCAGAGTAATTAAGGGGGAAAAAAACGACATTTCCCATGACTGCTGTCTCTTCACTCTCCGTGCGCATCATCATGGGAATCGAATTTCTTATGAAGTGTTTCTTAAACGGGTGGCCACTGCAGCAACCAGAGGCAGCGATGAGGGAAATATAGCTGCAAATGGGTCTGGTATGGCCGCTGGGGGCGAGTCACACACAGATTTAAATATCATTTGGAGAGATGGCGCCAGGTCTGTGTTAGCGACACGGCTTCAAAGCGACATCAAAGAGATCCGCTATCTCAGCGGAGTAAATAGTTTTAAAAGAGATATTTGTGAACATAAATAGTTCTGCTTCTTTTGGCTTTGTTTTTCACTCGTTTGGTCCATGATAAACAAGAACACATGCGCCATGAACTCCGAATCAAAGTTTCACGCTGGAACAGCTTAGGAGTAAATCACACAGCCTGCAGCAAAGATGTCTGACCTCAAGTCATGCTGTTTATCTAAGTGGGTCTACTAGCAACGCTAGCACCTCCTACATGTACCAGCCAGCCCAGATCATTCCCCTGAGATGGCAACTGTAGCTCTATCTGCGTCCATTCACCAGCTACTGTAGGCAGTATCTCTAACAAACAATGCCTGAGAATACAGAGCAGCAGCGCACAAACCAGCTAATAAGCTCCAGAGCTCATTAACCCCGCTTGCCGTAGGGTGGAGAGATGTTTTTGAGACGTTTCCTAGGCAAGTCTTGCATTGCTTTCCTCCTGGGACTGCCTGGCGCCCGTCAAAGACAACATCTATCACATATCAGCAACGTTAAGCATTTGAGCAATGGTACAGTGTTTGCGAGGGCCGCATTTAGTTCCTCATCAAATTTTTATTGCCTCTAAAAACTATCCAACTGCTTCTGCATTCCATTGCGGACGCAAATGGCAAATGGATGTGGGTACGCACACAAAAGACATTTACATGCTAAAGAGCCCAAATCATGCAAGACCAAATTTTTGTTGCTTTTTGAAATAAAGAGTTTGATGTAGTATGTAAACATCATTAAAGTTTCAAATCATACTGTTCACTCCCAGTCCATACAGTTCATATACGGAAGCTGAGCTGCAAAAACAGCCCATTTTGAATTCACAGCTTTTGTGATGTCATTAAAAACCATTTACCTTTATCTGCCTATTCAGCCTACAGCAGCTTTGCCCCACCCACTCACAATGAAGTCATAAGGAATGTTGCAGAGTAACACTGTATTTGGATAGTCCACTTTAGATGCTTTGTAGATACTTAATTTACTTTCAAATTACATTCAGCTAAATATCCACTAAACTGATCATAATTTTCTTTAACTCTAAACCTGGCTCTAATCCTAACCCTAACCTCAACCCAAAACCTAAACCAGGGGTGTCCAATCTTATTCACAAAGGGCCACTGTGGCTGCAGGTTTTGATTCTAAACAAGCTGGAGCTCACCTGATCGTGCTTGTTTAATCAGTTGGTCTCAGTCTTAAAACAACTCATCAGGTGAGCTCCTGCTTTGTTGGAATGAAAACCTGCACCCACACCGGCCCTTCATGGATAAGACTGGAAACCCCTGACCTAAACCCAACTCTAACCCTGGTCCAAATCCTAACTCTAACCCCACCACTGTTTATAATATAATGCTAATTAATAATAATATAATTTAGAATCAACTGAGTTTCAACAGATAGTTTGTTAACAACTGGAACATCTGTAGATAATCTATAGGGTACTACAGTGGACTATTCAAATACAGTGAGACTTGTTACAGCTCAGATTTGTTTTTTGAATGAAGTGGAATACAGGTCAGCCATTCAGAACAGAGCTCATTTGCATATACATTACCGCTCAAAAGTCTGGGGTCACTGATTTCATTCATATAAAAACATTTTTTTGAAGATATGTGTATAAAATGATTCTACATTTGTAGGAAACTGTAAAAATGAAGACATTTTCAATGATAAACAGAGCTGTAAGTGATTTCATGATAACTGAGATATCTGTACAGCTTTGAGAATGAACTTATAAAGAAACTGATGTCCACAATGCCTCATATTTGAAAACTGATAATCTCACTAATTAAACAGCTATTCATAGTATTTATGTGACAATAAAGTCCACTAATCAGAAAATGATAGCTTATTGTTTAATAACACCCCCACGACCCAGAAGAATAAGTGGCTTAGATTAGGTGTGTGTGTGTGTGTGTGTGTATATTTAATAACACTTATTTTTTTAACATGTCCTAATTTAACGTTGTTCCCAAAATACTGTAAACTGTAAATGAAGTTTTGGTTTAAGTTTTGAGTTTTGGGGTCTAGTTTATAGCATTTCAATCTACACTGTATGAACTATTACTGAATAACAATTCTTACAATTATTACAGGTGACCCCAAACTTTTGAGTGGTAGTGTATATTGGCCCAAGACACAGTAATAAAAACAGATTAACAGTTAAATTCTGAGGGATAAAGAGAGGCTGGAAAGTGGAAATAAAAAAAAGTTTTTGGCACAACACAAATGTCGTAAGTGGAAAAATGAAAATGCAAGTCAAATGTAGGACATGGGCCCTTTAGAATAATAGGTTTCAGCTACCTGGCAAGCTACATTAGTAGGTTGGTAGTCATGGAACCGCTTCCATTTCAATTAATACAACATCAGTTCAACACGACTCCATTCAAAACCCGTCTGGGTTTGATTTTCATTTTAAATTCTAAATGGAGTCAACTAAACTGACCCCATTGTCTCATCTTGCTGACAGCATCGTCTTAGCCATCAGATGAGCTGTAATCCTCGTCATACCTGTGGCACCCTGCCCAAGCTCGCTCCCCCTCCCACAGCCACGATGGGAAGTCCAGTCTGGGCTGAGACAAATTCCAGCATAGGAGCCAACGGGCCAGAAGCCAGCGGGAGGGGCCTTTCGTCCTCATAAACTAGCCCCTGCAAGGGCCTGGCTGCCAGCAGGTCACACAGCTGGGAGAGCAGCGTCCTGGGACTACTGTCATTCACCTGCAACCCACAGAGATTCAGTTCAGATGGGTACTGAAGCCACTTTTCTTTTACTTATACCAGGGGCGCAACCCAAATGTTAAGAGAAGTCTTTTTGTCCTTTCAATAAAAATCAAACCACCTTGGGAGCCACATTTTATGTCCATTTCACCATCTTGGCTGTAAATATGTTTCAGAATGTGCTAATACACTAGTATAGGCTAAAAATATAGTATAAACAATAACACAGACTTACTTTGCTCTGCTTTAAGCTTTGGCTCAGCTATAGTTGCTTTTCTAGCATCTCTGCCCACACATACATTCTTTTGTAGCAACTGTTGCTAGGTTGGACAAGCTTTAAAGAACACTAACAAAAATCCCAATGAACTCCACTGAATGAACTTTGCTGGAGTTAAGATTTGCATATCTTTGAGTTTCCAGTTTAAAATGAAGCACTAATGAGCTTAAATGTTGTTGCAGCTGATCAGAACTGGGCTGATGGGAAATGAAAACAAATCTGTCACCGTGCTAACATTAACCCAATTACACAACAAAATCTTCACTGAGCTATAATAATGGTCTGACCTTTCACACACATTAAATAAATATCATTTGAAATGATTAATTATTATTGTGGACTACACTTCCTCGGGTACAGTTGGAGTTTTGCCAATATTCTGTAAACCTTGTCCAATTCCTCAGTTATGAAAGAATGCATTTGTGTGTGTAGCCTGGAGTGGTCAATTATCACACACTCGCAATTGTCCAACCACTTATGTGGGCTCATTATAAAATTGCATTGTTGGTTTCTGAGACTGCATGGCATGCTAATATCTATAAAAATACATAAAACTGTTCAACAGTTGAACAACTGCAGTAGTACTTCTCTTAGAACCTGGATTTTGTCTGCACTTTTGTCCATGTTTATAGATAACAGTGTTTCATACAGTGTCAGAAACCATGAAAGCAAGTGTGTTAGAGATTACTTAACAATAGGGCCTTAAGATTAATTGTTTTTGCATGAGAATCACAATGAAAAGAATGCGCTTTTTTAATTGCAAGAGCTGCAAATGGATTTATATATACATTATTAATTAACATTGTCTTAGCAAATTTTAAATGGGGGAGCTTAACCTAATAACTCAAAGCTTATATCAGTCTGCATTCAACATTCAAGTCTGAAAAAAATGGATGTGCTGGTCTTCTTGGCGAAAAAATTTCTATTTTATAGAAAATAATCACATTTAAATTGCAATATTGGTCAGAAGAATTGCAATTAGATATGTTCCCTATATTGTTCAACCCTACTTAGCAACTCGTCACGGTTTGAGGCAAGTATGTAATGTTTTAGGCATGCCGTTTGCCCGATGCCAATCGGTGGGATATAAGCCTCCATTACCATTTAGCTACATTAGCCTCATATCTCCAAAGCAAAACTAAGGAAGCAAAATTCAGACACCAAAAATATCTTGGATGACTGATTATATTCAGGGAAGAGGAGAAATCGTGTATATTTGATTTTTTGCCATGCTGTCGCTTCAGTTCACATTTGCTTTAGCTTTAACTTCGAGATCAGACTGAGATTGCAGTAAACATCACATAAAACTGACTGTAATATCTGTCCCTGAGTATGTGAGGTTTGCAATGTTGACCTTTCCGAACCCACCTGAAGCCAGATGACGTTAGCAGAGCCCCACTGGGTGACGACGCTCTCTCCGAAGCTGCTGTGCACTCGGCCGAAGCCAGGGTACAGCACTCTGCCCCCGGCCGCCGCGGCCCCCGCGTCCCCCTGAGCCCCGGAGCCCGCATGGATCACCGCGATGTTGAAGTGCATCGAGGCCACTGGGTCCCGCTCCCGCTCACGGGGGCGGAGCAAGAGGTGAGGGGAGGAGCCTGTCAGCCCCACCCATTCCACCAGAGCCAACAGGAGAGAGAGGGCAGGTACTGTGACCATGGCAACAGACAGGGAAGCCAGGGGAAGCGGCAGCAGAGGACGCAAACAGCGAATACCTGCGAGAGAGAGAGAGAGAAATGAGAATGGTGATTAGAATGAAAAACTAGCCACAGGGTAATGTGAATGATAGCTGACAAGGGGGTTGATCACAGTATGACTGGAAACACATACACACAAAGAGGGAGACAGGCTCAGTGTGGAAAGACACACAAAGAGAGACGGAATAAGAGCGAGCAGGAGAGAGAGAGAAACAGGGAAAGAGAAAAGAACAGAAAACGAAATAGACTTTATTCAGGCCACAGGCTGAAATGGAGCAATACGGGGAAGAAAATAGAAACAGAGAAAGAGAGCGTAATTGATAGAGGGATATGGCTGCGCTGCAAGGAACAGCATGTGTATGTGTTTGTGTTTGTGTGTGCGTTTATAAACAGCAGACGAAGAGCAGGCAGTGGTCATTATGGCAAATGAATTATACGTATTTGCAGGGCTTGATTTGAGGGGGCTGAGAGGGGATGCCATCCTCCAGTCAAAAAACAAAATGCCAAAAACCTTCCCCTTGTAAAATGACCATCCCCCCTTTCCATCCTCTTTGGATTAATGTGATATAACTTAAGACGTTTAATATCAATGTTTTAATTACAGCCAGCGATTTACACACTAAGGGAGTTCTTCATGTCAAATAAACAAGTTGTGATCAGGCAGAGTGTGCGCACCCACTGAAGACGTGCTATGTAGTATCACACACTCTCATTTTTCACTGGTTTTGCTGTGGAGTGTTTGGTACAGCGTGTGCAGTCAACATCAGGGTTGACAGGTTTTCCCGTCAAACTGGGTTAGTTTTAAGATGTAGTCATGGGAGAAATGGGAGAAGTTTTAGTGTCCGGATGGTGACTTTTAGCAAACTTTGGGGCTGGAGATTTTTGCTGGATCTGGCAACTTTGGGAATGCTAAGAATACAGCAAGATCTGTGTACTATCTTTAAAATAGAAAAAAAAGGTATGATAACCAGAAATAACCAGTGAGAGATTTAATGATAAAAAGTGTTCCTTAAAAATGGATCTTACAATCTTCAAGGACTGTCTTATATTTGATTAAATAAATAGTAGAAATAATATAAAAAAGACACCACTGCCAGCTGCTAAGCTGAGCTAAGCTAACTTAGCGGCATAGTATTGCTAATGACATCATGCCTGACAGTCTAAATGTTGTTGGTAATAGCCGTGGAGAGTTTTGTTAGAGGGAATAAAATACCGAGTAAAGAACTAACATGTCAAGAGAATTTTTTTATATTAATATTTTTTTTGTTTTATTTTTACTTCTCTTCTGCACTTCTGTCCTGTCGTTTGTGAATTTCTCGTGATTTCAAACACTGTTCATCATTAATAAGTTAAAATCTATCCAGGGAATAAACAGCCTACAATTCTAGGCACATGGAGACCCTACTCAAGAGAGATCCTCATTACATTAACTATTGTTTAAAGTGTTCATGACCATAAAGCACTCATGACTGATATGAAATCTAAACAAACTGCAATACCTAATCTTCCCTAAATATATACAAAAATATTCCAGTAGCATTTATTAACTGTACAGTACAGTAATATTACACATTCAGGAACACCATTGTATAGAATATTAGTCTGTATTTAATGTATAGAAATCTGAATTGTCATTCATTTGCACCACTTTTTTTTCAGAGCTGTAAATTTCACCCCTCATTGCTCGCTAGCAGCTCAACAGATACTCAAGACTTCACACACAGAGAGCCAACAGCATCCTAATGAACCTGATATCTGAGTTATTAGGGAAATATTTAATGCTCATTAAAAATAACTCAGTAGCCCATTCCACTGACGAATATGCAGAAAGAAGTTAAGGGATCAATAATGAATGCAAAATGCAAAATCTTTTTTAATATCATGCGCTTAAAACTGTATTTGTTCCCTTAGAAAAGGAATGTTTATTTTGTAATCATGATCATATCTCAGACTAAGCATCACTGAGTGTGGTTTAATTCATTACATGTTCATTACTCACACACACATAGAGAATGTATTTAACGACATGTAATTGTAAAGAAGCGGTTCTTCAATTGAGCTTTTGTAATTACAGTGGTTCTATATAGAATCATAAACACTCAAAGAACTATGTGCATGCTTAAATGGTTCTTTCCATGGTGAAATGGTTCTTCAGACTGATGGAGAATGTGTTGTATATGGTTCTACATAGCACCAAAAAGTGTTCTGCTATTGTTACAAGATCAAGGTTGCTTTTTGGTGCTAAATAGAACCATACAATCTCAGAAAAAAGTAGTAAACTGTCTCTGAGGGGCAGTGCCCCTCTTGTCACTGGGGTGGGACGCTCAAGGGTACATCTCAGTACCTTTAGTCAGGGAACATAACTGTACCATAATCCACTGAAATGATATGTTCTAAGCTGTACTGACTCCACACACCCCGTCTCGTCTCCAGGCTTTTATTTTACTGTTCTGTTTTAAAACATTCGGTTATGAAAAGATACAAATACGAACTTTTCACCTGGAAAAACTTATTTAAGGTTCAGAATCGGACCTTAAAACCACTGTTGTACCTTTGAGGGAACATTTACACTGTTTGTACCTTAATGAACGAAAATGACCTTTATTTCTAACAATGTACACAACACATTCTCCATCCATCTGAAGAACATTTCACCATGCAAAGAACCATTTAAGCATGCAAATGGCTCTTGGAGTGATTATACTTCTATATAGAACCATTGTCTTTACTAAAGAACCCCTTAGGACCACCTTTTTTAAGGGTGTACTGTACTGTTTATGAATATACAGTTAATGCTTCATGTATGAGTAAAATATTACCAAATACTGTATCTCATACATACATAACTATGTCTCACATACATCCACACAATAAATGAGCTCAGCACACAGACCTGCGAAAGGATTTTCTGAGAGAAATGAGTTAATATCGTAGACTCACACACACACTGGATTCTCACACGCAAACAGACACACAGGCACACACACAATCTAACAAATCATTTTCAATTTACTTTCTGTGCCGACCCTCCCCTGCACCCCCTCTCAGTTTCAGCCTCTCTTTTCACACTCCTTCTCTCCTGCTAACTGTTTCTCATGACTTCGGGTGCTAATACAATCGCACTGAATCGCAGCGCTGGCTGAAATAATATTCCCTCGCTTTCTCTCTCTATTCTATCTCCCCTCTCTCTGCTCACACCCTCTCGCGCTCTTGTTTGGGTTTTTTTCTCTCTCTCTCGCACTGCTGGTGGCTTGACCCTGATGAGTCCTTTGGAGGAAAGAAGGGATGAATTAGGGCAAAGCTGGGGAGCAAAGCTGAATAAAAAGAGAGAGAAAGGGAGGGGAGGGTCAACTGAGACTCACAGATAGAGAGAGAAAGAGAGGGGGAGAGAGTAATAAGCAGATGGGGGGTTGTTGTTAAGAGGTAAATATAGTACTAATGACTAAGAGGACAGAGGAGGAGGAGAGGGGAAATGGGGGGGAGCGCAGAGGAGGAAAAGGGGAGCGGGGGAATGAAATATGGAGGGAGCGAGTGGAAAGAGAGAAATATTGATCACTAGGACGTGTGTACGTGTGTGGCTTAGACAAACAATCTGGCGATCCTCCGGAGCGTGTGAGTGACAATGCGAGGAAGAGGAGGGATGATAAGGGCTCGGTAAAGGCTCCTGTACATCAGCCATCACAGTATTTCACTCTCAGCTGCACTGTAGAACAGCACTGGTGCATCGTACAGCGGGCATAAATATACAGTACTGTAGTGCAGTACTGCCCTAACGTCAATACACCGCTTTTAGCCTACTCATTAGCCCGGCTCGCTCTTTACTGGGCTGCCAAAGTGCTCCAAACAGGAGGAGCTAAAGAGAAATGCTTAAGTAATGTTCTCCCATGTGCTTCTACCATGTCATGGTTTTTCTGAAGTTGGAATGGACGAAATGCACCAGGCAAACAGTGGTGACATATTTAAACAAGGCTATGAGTACAGTGAACAGGGAAAAAAAACAATATAACAGACTGTCATCCAATCAGCTACCTGTTACTGTGCAGTTGATGCAGTTCTCAGATTACACTCTGTTTAATATATTTGTAAATGGTAGAGTTTCACGCACAGGTCTCTGCAGATTTACTATATTTCAGTTATTTAGTAGTTTTTTGTTTTTGCTTGTGTTGTTTGCACTGTTCTTACTATGTATATAATGAGTCCTTGCTATGGGGAGTGCATGTTCTCCCCGTGTCCGTGTGTCTGCTCTGTGATGGACTGGCAGCCTGTCCAGGGTGTTTCCTGCCTTCCGCCCAAAGAGCGCTGAGACAGGCTACAGCACCCCCGCGACCCAGGAGGATAAGCAGGTTGGAAAATGTGTGTGTGCATGTTTCATTTATGTGAAAAAAGTGCTACGAAGATAAATTCAGTGCAATAACAAACGCATAACATCTACAAAAAGACAGTACATAGCCAAAATAATAAGAAAAATAAATAAGTAAAAACAAATAAGTAAATAATAAAAGGAGCAAACAACCATGACATTTAATAAAAGGCATTTTTTAAATAAAAAACCTTCATGCCATGCTCAATATCACACAATAGCAATGATGTCTTTAAAATGTCTTTAAGCTTGTTTTAAAAGAAGTCAGTGTCTGTGGAACCCTGAGACAATCAGGAAGGGCATTCCAAAGGCGAGGGCAGCAGAACAAAAGGCACAATCGTCCATTGTATGCGGTTTAGTTCTGGGAAGTTGGAGAAGATGATTAGTGTTTTAGTGTTAGACCTGAGACTGCAGCTAGAATTACAGTGTGTAAGAAGTTCTTTGAGATAATCCGGTGCATTTCTGTGAACACATTGAGAAGTTAGAAAGAGAATTTTATAGACCATTCTGTATGACACAGGAAGCCAGTGTATAGAATGTAACATTGATGTAATGTGTTCATAAGCTCCCCGGACAAATAATTAGTCAGCTTGCGTGTTTACGGTGGTAGTAACGGCAGGCTCCTGCAGCTGACGCTGCACGAGGACGATCGGGCTATAAAAACTTGCAGGATGTGCAACAGGATTCATAGATTGAGAAGAGGTGGTACAGTGAAGTGAATGTCTCGTTCGATGTGTGGAAAATGAGCCGCAAAGCAGATGTTAATGATTGGCAAAAAGGGACTGATTGTATTTGGGCGCAGTGTGAAGGAAGCAGCTGAATTTGCAGGTGTATCAAAGCATATGGGTCATGTGAGTCGACCAGCAGTGGCAAAAATTCTCGTCAGAATTGTGGCCAAAAGATGAAACTGACGGACACAGACCGCCGGCGTGTTTCACGGCTTGTGAATAAAAATTATTTCCCTGTGGAGAGTTCTTTCAGAAATTGGTTGTAAAGGACCTGCACTGACTTCTAGAAGCAATTCTTGCCTGGAAGCGAAGCAATTTTTATTCACAAGCCGTAAAAAATGTTGGCGGCCCTTCTCCGTCAGTTTCATCTTTCAGCCGCAATTCTGATGAGAATTTCCTGTAGACTGGGATTTTTGCTATTGAAGTCCCCAAAGAAAACTTATTTTTTTCAGATTTATCACTATTTTACCATCACCAACATTCCATATAAAACTCAGAACACACATGTAGGTACACTGGTGGTTTTGGAGAGTAAATAAAATGGCTATGAGTGTAATTACCTCATGGTAACTATCAACACTATTAAAGAAATATGAGTTGGTAAGTTTCTCTAAAACACATTACCACTTCAACCACTGAATTATGCACATGTTCAGTGGTAAGGTATATATGACCTTCTGCTAATCTTCCTTAATTTCTCCTATGTCATTGTTGCCTCTGGTAACTGAGTGAGTATTGTAATATATATTTGTTCTTATCACATAAGTGTTTCACGTCACTATCAATGTCATTCTGCATTACTGTCATTCAAGACCCATTTGTCAGATTCATGATGCAGTAGCCTAATGGTTCCCATGCTGTGTCATACTGTGGGCAGTTTCCTTGACAAAGCCAATAGCTGTACAAAAGACAAGTTTTTAAATGAGAACCACTATTGACTTCTAAAGCATTTGACACAGAATGATCCTCATGGTATTACACCAGCATGACATGGACAATGAGCTCCACATCAATATTCATTCATCAATAATCAATAATACATGCATTCCTCTATTGCACCCACAGGCAGCTGGGAAAGTAATATCACACTCATACTGCTGATTCAGTTTCCATGGTGTGTGTGCGTGTGTGTGCGTGTGTGTGCAGTTAATTGGTCCGTACTTTGATCATATTCAGCACGCGATGAGATGCGCAAAGCCTGGACAGATCACAGTGATCTTTGAAGGTGTGTGTGTGTGTGTGCCACAGTCCTGTACTGGACTGCTGCACACACACACACACACACACACTCACACACATTATGCATGCATGAGATTACACAGACACACAGGCACACAGGCACTCATGCATGCATTCACATTCACACACCCACTTGTGCAACCACCTATAAAAACACGGACAGATACACTTAATCTCATACATACTCTACTAGCTCAAACAGATGCGCACTGAACAGGCTGAAAGCATCAGAAAGCATAAACACACACAATAAAATGGCATAAGGCTAAGCGGCTAAGTGGCCAGGGGCTAACGTTTGTTGTTCGATTCGTAATTCTGTTCTTTATTACTACATTCATTAGTATTGTTAATGATAACAACACACTACAACCACAACTTTTACTTAATTGCACTTTATTACGTTCTTTTATTTGACAAACATTAAGCTGCAACTCACACGCTATCACTGTGTTTGCTCTGCTTCAGGGTTTGGGATGTAAACTGCCCACTCCCTCCCAGCCAGAGTAGCAGTTTAACATCTGTATAAAGTAAATTCAGAGATTTGGTTCTAAGTCTCCTTATAACATCTTTATACATGTTAGAAAGCAATTGCTGAAAATACTGAGAACTTTCTGTTCTCGTGAAAAGAATGTTTATTGAACTGGAAGAGCTGACATAACGGAGAAGGAGAGACAAACATAGACAGACAGACACACAGCATTTCTGACTACAAGATTTGCAACCGCGATCAGTGGTTCTCCCAGCCTAACTTTATTTAGCTAGATTATGCTAGTCAGTAATGCCTGTTGCTAACTTACATAAATGGGGGAAACAAATTGCAGACTGAGAGGAACGAGGTTGATTCTCGGGTTGGTTAGTGTCTTCTGGCTCCAAATTGGATTCTGGCTCTGGTGGCTCAAACATGTACAGCTGTAAAAGTGCAATAAAGCTGCTAGACGGAGCAAATTCAGTGTGTTTTTGTCACCTGAAGTGCTGCTAGTGGCTTCATTTCAAACTAAGGGAGGCTTTTCTGCCCAACCTAGCGAGCTAATGGATATGATAATACGAAGCTGAAGTCGGCTTCTTGTTAGAAATTTTCCTTTCCACCTTTGATGAATGTGTTTACATGCACTTGAGTAATCAGAAAACAGGGAAGCTCCAGGTCTACATGAGTCAGACAGAAATCAGATTTCTGTTTTGCAACCAGCCAATAAACTCACAGAAGAAGACGTGACGTAAACGTAATGTAAAACTAAAACTTCATGCTCCGGCTATTTTTTTAAACATTGCACCACTTTACCTGAAAATATGAACATACATCATCTAGAAGATGAAGAATATTTAAATCCTTCACTTTGTAGTGCATGTAGTTGGTTTCAGAAAAGTGTTTTGCTGCGTCTTGCGGCGCGCTGCTCACTTATTTCCAGTACCGCATTCTGTTTTCACACATGCAGACGGAGAAATCCGAAAGAAATCAGAGTAAGAGTTCACATGCACTGAGAAATCTGGTTACTGAGCTAAAATCCAGCCTCTTTATCAGATTTCTAGACCTTACTCTGATCTAAGAAATCTGAGTATGCTGTTTACATGACCATTTGAATAATCAGATAACTGCAGAAATCTGATTATGATCGGATTTTTGAGTGCATGTAAACACACTCAATGACGCAGTAGTTACATTTGGGCGAATACGAAGCTGAAGCCGGCTTCCTATTTGAATTTTCCTGTTCGACCTTAAATGGTGCAGCGGTCACATTCTAGTGAACACAAAGCTGAAGAGAGGCTGCACCATTCTCGCAATTGGGTGTGGTTTCACCGCCTTCAGCAGACATGCCCCCAGCATTTCAGTGCAGAGAACGTTGCTTATTTTTTCACGATTTTGAAACCTAATTTTATATACTTGCTGGTTTTTTAATCACTCAAATTTGGCTGGGTGGTCAATAACACACTTTTCTGTGGTGTAACAAACTCAGAACACATATTTATTACTGCTTTACACAGACTTTAACCATTTACTGCAGTTATTTTCCTCATGGTAACCAAAATAACAGAACTCCAAATACATTTCACATTGTTCTGTAATGCTTATCAAGCTTCTTATTCAGCCCTAATTTCAACATTTTAGAAATCTTGTTGTATCAGCATCGGTATCAGTGGATATGTCCCTGAAAATTATCAGATATAAGCCTTGGCCCACAGTTTCCATATGCTTAAAGCACACAGAGACCATGCATTGCCAGCCTGGTGCTCATTACCACCGTCCCCTTTGCTTCGCGGGTGTAAACACCTGCCGTAAAAGCCTTGCACATGCACCCTTATGACCGCTGCTATCTCAACCACTTCATCCGACGAACGGCCTTACCATCAATTATACACCCAGCCCCCTCGCTGGAACAACAAAAGCCAGCATTGTTCTACCACACTGTACATGAAAATTAATGTGCTATTTATACACCGTGACACTGTTCAATCTATTAAAGTATTGCATCTCCAGAAAAATAAAAAAGGAGACTGGCATAATGCAGAGCCTACAGTGAACTTCAATTATAACACAGCAGCAGGGCACTGCTGTACTAAATGTAATCCCACCAGCAAAGCTGAAGCCACTTTGTCTGCTTCTTTTTACCTCTTTTCACAACAGAAAATTACCTAGATACAAATATAAATATCGGGCATTGCAGAAGCTGAGCGGCCATTTGCAATGTTGCATCAACGATTGCAGTGGATAGCAGCTGAGAATTCAATATGCAAGGCAGCAGGGGTGGGTGATGTGATGATATGATGTAATTATACCAATAAATTACATCATGATAAGCTTTTCTGAGCATATTGAGTGGGTAACGTCAATACTTCAACAGCCCTGACCGACTGCATTTTTCATTAAAAAGCAGAAGGGGCTTCCAAACAGAATAGCTGCCATTTTGTCCTGGTAGTTTGAATCCTGACAAAGCCAGGAGAGCATAATTGACCCTGCCTAATTACACTGCAGAAATGATTTGATGCTTTAAAGTCAGCATGGATGAGATTTCATGATGCATTCTCTTTCCGTGCCACGGCACATTTGTGAGTGAAGCATGGTTTCAGGGAGGGTCTCTGAGCTGCACATTCGCTCGATGATAGGTGGTGGTGGTGGGAGGGGAAGGTGAAACATCATATTATTGGTCAACTCTCTTTCACATTGGCCATAAAACGCAGCTTTCACTTGTTTCGGACGTTCCTCAGTTGAACTATGAAATATTTTTCTACTTCACTAATATTGATGGAACATATTTTGATGGAAATGTACATGATTTACAAAACTACAAGCAAACTGGATTTTAAGCAAGCAAGTCAACATTTACAACAGTGTTATTATTCTGTTTTAATGCTATATTTGTTTAATGTGGCACTTGTAAAGGATTGTTTAATATGATATGTTTAACATGGCTGTCTTTGTGAAGACTGTCAACCCTCTCTCCCCTTTCACTCCTCATTGCTCGCCAGCAGCTCAACACAACATTACAGATTACAATATTTTTTCAACATAGAGGTGGGCGATATGGCAAAAAAAAACATTTTCACGATACATGATATGTCACAGTATTTCTTTTTTCAGACATCTGATCAGTTGGAGCAGCGAAAGAGGAACCAGTAGTGCTACATTTTAAAAAATACTATCAAAAACTGTGAACATAATGATTCTTGTTCAATTATTTGGCACTAAATCCACCTAAACTGGACTAAGTTTGCTCTCTTTATAATGAAACATGCAGTTGGTCAGTGTCTACAAGTACTGACGATACACAATATTTTTTAAAACAGCATATTGCATTGTAATGTGACATAATTTATCACAATAATGACACATATTGTCATATTGCCCAGCCATATTTCAACATATAAATTAAAATGATCTGAGTTGATTTCCATTCTGTCAGTGGAATGGCCACTAGGGGGCCTGCAGAAAGAGGTTAACAGTATTTTTTCCACCGTCTGCTGGTGCATAATGACTTTTTTCCCCATCCAATTTTCTCCTCAATTTAGCTAATTTAGTTGTGACCAATTCTGCCTGGCTTGGTTTCCCTTTGCACATAATGCTATCAAGTTGGGAAGGTGAGAGCTAGCACATGCTTCTTTCAAGACACATGAAGCACCACTGCTTCCTTTCAGACGAATAATAACAACTCAGTATCACTGGACAGCTCAACACGCTTGGAGGAGAGCTCTGACTGCTAATTCCGCTCAACAGCATCGAGTCGTGTGATAAGGGGAGATGGAGGAGCATCCTACCCAGAGAATGAGGACAGTTATGCTCTCCAGCACCTCCGGGAAGAGACGACTGTGGCATCAAACTCGTAGTCTCCCAAAGACAGGACCAATGCCAAACCTGCTGCGCCACTCACGAGACCAAAACTTAAAAGCCGTTTTAGAGGCGGGCAAAGTAATTACATTTCAACAGAAGGCTACAAGAAAAAAGGAATTTTCACTTTTACATAATATATAAAGAATAATGCTTTCAGATTGGCTTTAACTCAAGAAAGTAAGTAAGCTATACGACAGAATGCAACATACTGATTATTGCTCTGTTAACTTACTATTAGTGATTGAACAAACTGCTTTTTCAAATTGAACCAACTAATCATTTAACAGTGTCGTATGAAAAAATTTGGGCACCCCTTGCCAAATGACAATTGGTTTATTTTCTATGTGAAAATAAGTTAACATATCTTCTACAGAGAACATATATAGTTTAATATACAGGAAAAAAAAACAAAAGTTATGGTACATTTTATGATTTTGGTTTTTATTATTTTCTAAAACTTAAAACTCTGAAACTGTCCACTGATATTTGCAGATAAATGTCATATTTAAGTGTGTTCTCTGGAGGATGTGTTATTTTTACCTAGAAAATCAACAAAACATGCAATTTGACAGAAGCCGGAGGTGTTCAAACATTTGCGTATAACTGTAGTGCTGCAAAATATTGAAATCAGACAATAATGAAGATTGTACTCAGTCATTTTGTAAATGTGGCACTCCAGACATACTGTGTCGGTTCTAGTATATGCAGCCTCAGAAAAACAAAAAAGTGTGATATGTATCGTGAGACTGTCTCCAAATACCGTGAATCTACTTTGGCTGTACTGTGCACCCCTACAAGGCAATTCCACATCGAGGAGGCAATCCAATTTCATTTCATCTTTGCTTCATTATCCAAATAATAAGCACTAGCCTTTGTAAGTAAAACTGCCCAGGCTTGGACAGATGTGCTTCTGAACTGCATCAGTGCTTGACTGCATACGTTGAAGGTCGTACAGAGTCACTCCTCGCACAGCAGCAGCTGTACGTGTGTGTGTGTGTGCTACATACAGCAGCCCTTGGTCAAAACATTATGACTTCTAGCGAATCGCATAATTGCAGTGATGTGACAGGGCGGGATTTACTGTCTCCTTCCTTCGTTTGTAGCGCTCCCAACCACACTCGCTTCACAACCACAGTGAAACGCTACATGCATCCAGCCTCTTTAAATGCCCCTCACGTTACTGTTGCCCAACTTATAATCATCACACCCTCAAGCTCAGTAAGATTACTGAATCACTCAACCGCTATTTGTTGAATTCGTTAAATTCATCAATTTGATATGAGTACATCTCACTGGCATGACTGGACTGAAAAAACAAGCACTGGATGATATGATTTCTGCATGTTTAAGATGTGACAGAATTCCAGATGAGTAAGTAAATCACATCAGAAATCCTTTCATTTGATCCCGAGGCGTATGATCTTATTTCTCCCTATATCATCTTAAAATCTGGTTGTTTCTTTGAAAACGGGGTTTAGGAGCCCCACTGTCAATTAATGCAGTTTTAAAAGCATGTATGAGGTGACATGAAAGCAAAGTACGCCAGTGACTTACCGCAAACCCGACTTCCCTTCAACATCAATTCTGTGCTCGGTGTTGATTTCTAATTGCATCATGTTGTTAAATAATGCAGGATCAAAGTAGAACTAACCAGTTTTTGTCAAGTGGCATCACTGCAAGTGACCCAAAATGGATTTCTTCATGAGAAGGGAGCCCTTCTCATTCTTTTCCATTTGTTTGAGGACGCATGGATTGAAAGCACTTGTACCAGTGACTAAGCCTGTCACGATCATCAAATTTTAGCGGCTGTATAAACAGTTGTGATTAAAAAATTGTCTTTTTTTGGTCATTGTTTTCAACAATTAAAGTACAAGCCTAAAGTGTCCAAAAGCTGATTATCTCTCTTGCTTCCTGGCTGTCCATACTCAGTAGTAACTGATGAGACACAGCTAAAACAAACAAACAAACAAACATCAATTGTAATAGAACTATGAAAACACATTCAGGGTGTGTATGTACATCATTTAGAGACTGGCTGAATTGGCTTAGCGTCCGATTTAGTAGGCATTTTAAATGTCAGCCCGTAAAATCAGCAGCCTGGTGTTTAATGTGAGGTGTATATTGGTCAATGACGCTGGACAGTGTAATCCAAACACATAGATGAGTCCGGTTCGGGCTGTTACGGTGATGACGCTGTGTAGAACACCAGAATTTTGTAAAATAAACCATGTTCTGACAATGAGAAAACTCATAAGATTTACTTCTTGGCTGTACATTCATGGGTAAAACTTGAGACTGGCCAGCTATGAAACACTGCTCACCCTGTCCTCTAAAGGTGTTACAGTACAAGACAAAAGTTAGAGCTTTAGCTGTTTTCGTAAGGCTCATAAAGTGTCTAAACAAATGTGTTTTCTACTTTTATTTACATGTATTTGCTTTAACCTAACCGATAAAAAAACAACCAATTCACATTGTTTCTTATGACGTAACGTATGATTGTGAATGCTAACAACTTGTTCATCTGCTATATCAATTCTTCTTAAGGTATCAATTTTGTCATTACCATTATACTGGTATACAAATAAATGCAGTTAACATGCATTAATAACACACAAGATACAAACAGCGCAAAACACGCTGATTCCCTCACCTCTCACGTAGTGAGTTGCAGCCTGAGGTCAATTAGTCCAGTTTACTGTCAAAAGAGCAACATCAGATGGTAATGAGGGAAAATAGAGCGGAGGGAAAAGCCAGTCTCCTGGAGTTACCTGTAAGCCATTAGCCTAGCATGGAGACTAACCGGCTCTCCGTGTGTACCACCTGTGGTGCTCCTCATTCAGCCAGCTGCTTCAGGTGACGCTGCGGTCTCGGCCTACAAGGCAAGAGGCTCCACAGCTTCTGAGCTAAAACTGATAGTATGAACGGCTGTAATATTTACTAAATTCCAGCAGCATCTGACGCTCATAGATTAAAGCTTGAGTGTAAGAGATGCACAAATGAGACAAATGACTTTCGGACATAAAACAACGTTCAGCAGCATTTAGAGAAGCCACTGTGGGCTTTACATACACTCGCCTTTATCTTGTTAGGGTTAGAAAGCAATTTTAGACTTACTTCAGTTCTTATTGAAAGTGAAGAGACATCGGGAATGTCATTATCTACAAAAAAGGTTTACTTAAGCATCCAAAATGGTTTTATTTGAAAATTATATTATTATGAATTATACATTATCCTGAAACCCTAAGTAATCTTAATTATGCTGTGATATACATTTTTCCCATACCGCCAACTACTACTAACTACTGAGGAAAATAACTGTGCCCAGCTTAAATAACTACGTAAGGTCTACCAGTGACTTAAGAGCAAGAGCCTGACACTTGGATAAAACAAACAGGCTCTGGTACTTTTTTTGATTCTTACCCTTTTTGCCCCAATTTTTTTTCCAACTTAGTCGTAGCCATTCACCAATTATCTGCCTACATCTCTCCCTATCACACAACGCTACCAAGCTGGAGGCGAAGACTAGCATTTGCTTCCTCTGAGTCACATCAAGCCACATTTTTTCTAAGTGCAGTTAACTAGACAGCTCAACGCACCTAGAAGAGAACACTAACTGCCAATTCTCTTACATCAGCTAACAGATGCCTGCATTGGCTCGCACTGCTCCTAGTAATGGGGGGAGAAGGAAGGCCAATTATGCTCTCTTAGACTCCTGGTCACAGATGGCTGTGGCATTGCTGGGAATCAAACTCATAACCTCCCGACAACACGACAAACAACACTCTGAAGCCTCCAGATTCTTACTGGTGGTATATAGCCCTTAAGTCCACAACCTCTGTCAAGTTCACACAGCAGTTATAGATGTTACGAGCTAGGAACTAACTAGCATCACAGATGAAAGATTTGCAAGCCTTTAGCAACCAGAACTCAAAATAAAAAAAATGCTGAGTGAGAATCATTTTCTTCAACCTATATTCACAAGCCGAGATGAGAACTCTACAAGCGGTCCTCGCTGCAGTATTTTTACTCGCTCTTTTCTCCTCTCTCTTGCTCGCTCGCTCACTTTGTCCTTCTGTGTGTGTCTCGCTCTCTCTGGAAGCTGCTCGAGTGGAGGAACGGCACATCCCTGTAAAGCTCGCTATCTGAGCATGCTGTGCTTCTCTCCTGTCTCAGAGAGTCCATCTAATCCGAGTCCATCAGGCTGCTCGGCCCCCATTCACAAAAAAAAAACACCTTAAAAAAGAAGCCTCATTCACAAAAACACTACAACCCATTCGAACACTTAACCCCCTCAACAAAAAAAAAAAACAACACCCCAATTAATCCAAGCTGCCTCCAGTTCACCCGCACAGCTCCTGTTCCAGAACAGTTTCACAAACAACCCGAACAAAACAACTCTCACGCTATTAATGCACTGCATTCAAGAAACAAAGCCGTCCCTCTCCCTGTTCACCCTGTTTAATTTAACCAAACACTTTCCTTTCTAAAATTATAGGGGTCTTTCAATTGACCCCCATTTATACAACCACCCCCGAAGACCATTTCACTAATGCTAGCACTATTCACAAACACCCATGCCTGCGTCCCATTTTTGGCCCTATTCTTAAAAAGCTGGCTGCTTTTCAGGGGATGATGAATGGCTTCCTGAACACCTCTATTAGCAGGTAGTTGGCTCTGAAGGAGCTCTGGTGGGGTGGATCCGCACTAGCTCTTTAACAGTAGGTACTGGGCGCTGGGCTACGTGCGGTGCTTGCGGGGAACAGCTAACCCAGCTGTTCTGACTCTCAGGTTCACGGGTCTCTTTGAGACACTGCTCCCTCCCAGCAGGAGTCAAAACACAGGGGCGGCTTGTAGTTTGACCGTATTTGTCTTAAGTGCAGGTGTCCAATCCTGGCAGATTTGCATGCTAATGACTTAGGCTACTAGAACGGCATGCGCACCCAAACAAGCAGATGCTCTGTTTTACAGAGAGTGAAGATTAAGTTTTTTTTTCTTCGCAGAGCGAGTCTTTCTAAGGACAGGCTGAAGCAGAAAAAACCTTGAGCTGTCCAACATCATATAAAATATATCAGCCCTTGAGCTACATCTGCCCTGTGAAGAGCCTTAACCCTCTATGATTATCACCATCCTTAGCTACCAGCGTACACCTCCTAATGCCTCCCGCTCTGATCGGATTTGAAATGAAAATATCATCTATTAAAGAGGGTGCTTAAATGAGAATTCGGTTTGTAATATATGATTCCTTACTATGGAGGTACCTGGGAGGAATTTAGACCACGTTCTCTGGGTCTCTCAAGCTAGAGCACAAGCAATGAATTAGCAATGATTTGACTGTTACTCTGACCAGCCTTCGAACAGTACAGCTCTGTTTCATTTGTGGAAACCTGCAGGTTCTAATATCCGTGTCATTGTACTATATTGTGTCTAGGACTGTAATACATTTTCAAGAGTATTCAATCCATTCCATAATTACACTATTAACAAAAAAAAACATTCAAATGACTGAAACTTTTACTGTTTTTACGAATGCGCACACTAAAACATGTTTATTAAGTTGAATCCTAGCCTGTCATTGGTAGCACTAGCGGTGGGCAATACAGCAAAAATATTGCAGTACTAATTTCATGATACACAATGTCAACATATTTATTCTTTCAGACATCAGATGGAACAGATTGAAAAGTGCCAGTAGTGCTACATTTTAAAAAATACTATCAAAAACTGTAAACACAGCCATTTTGTATTCAATATTTCGCACTAAATCCAGGTAAACAGGACTAATTTTGCTCTATTTATAACAAAACATGTAGTTATATATCCAGTACTGACATAATTTATCACAATAACAATATATACTGTCATATTGCCCAGCCCTAGGTAGCACACGGTTTCTAGCTCTGTACAGTAGACTCTTTGGAGGCACAGCTTGCAAAACTAGGCTGCTACAGTCCAATTAAGTTTCCCATTTCTCCAGATTGTTAGCCAGCATGCTCTCAGTTGTATTTGTTGTGGCCGAGTTTTGCATGTGCTCCAGCGTTAAGAGTTTTAGCGGCTTAAAAACTTCACTCCCTTCCCCGTTCACTGACAAGAGCAAAGTTGGTTCATTTTGAAGACATGTTTAAAAAGACATTGTTTCCTTTGCTGTCCTACACTACTGCCGTCCATCACTGACACGTTCAAACTGCAATAACAACCTGCGCAGTGTTGCCAGATTGGGCAGGATGCCCCACAATAGCATTTTCACTGATGCTTTTTATTAATTATTATTTCATCAATTAAGGTTCATTAAAAAGCATAAATACAAAGCTAAATAAACAAACAGAACAGCACAGAAGTAAATTACCACAGTAACTAATAATAACTTTTATTAACTGTAATTAATAATACTATAATTTGTTTTCTCATTTGGTCATTCAAGGGCTTATATCACGGGAAAAACAAGTTTTCCTCACTTTTTTTTGAAAAAAAAAGAATTTGATGCAACGTGAACACTTAAAATTTCAAAACTACTATTCACTGCTCAGTCCATACAGTCTGCAAACACAGCCCATACTGAACTGAATTGAACTATTTTTGGGATTTCACAAAAAATAACACATTTACATTCACTCTACTCAGCCTATAGCAGTTTAGCTTCGCCCATACATGTTGAAGTTATAAGCAGTGTTTCCGTTTCAGATTGCTTTTTGAATGAGGTGTAATACAAAACAGCCAGTCAGAGCCTATTAGCATATATCAGTCTTAAAGGCACAGTGACATATACAGTCTTTTTTCATTCTAAGGGCTAAAGAGTGGAAAGAAAATGGTCATGTAAAATGCATTTTTACTGTTTTTGGCACATAAACTCACACAAACACCATATGGAAAAAACTTAAAACAATATAAGAACTTGTAGGCTTTGGGCCCTGTGAAACATGTCCACTTTCTTTTTCTTATTCTTGTAGAATATTTAAATATTCTAAATAATATTCAATAGAATATCTAAAACTAGGTTGTGTCTCTGCATCCATGATTAAAGCATGTCATCAAATTGAGATAAAAAGATTATGTCTCTAGCTCTCAAAGGTTTAGTAAACCATTTAGTTTCAAAAGCCTTAGAAACCATTCCTTGGTGGTCCTTTGCAGAACCTCTGCGAAACAGTTTACCTGACAACAAAAAGAATCCCTATGGAAAAAAAGCTCAATAATCCAAAAATAGATCTGTTTGAACCTGTGACTTTGTAGATAGGGATGTGAGGCACTTTATGAAATGTTTTTGTTACTTTTGGCGTGTTGGTGTGGTTCTTCAGAGTGCTGTGAACCCTACAGAACCATTCAGCTGGCAAAAGTATTGTCAAATTTAAATGGTTGTCTGCAGAACCTTATAACCCAGTGTGCAATGATTACTTCTGAGAGTGCATTAATTAACTTCTTTAAAACTGAAGTTCGAGCTTAAATGTTGTTTCTAGCTTTAGTGTGACTCCGTCACAGCTGGTCTGTTGAGCTCCAGGTTTGAGGAAATGATGAGGGAGGATCTGTACGGAAATTCTCTTCACACTCTGCTGTAGGCAGATGAGGAAGCTTCTATAATGAGGGCTGCGCATTAACACCCAACACTCTCACTCACACGCTTTTTTCCACACTGTAAAGATTAGAGCTGGGTTCTGGCAGCAACCTCACGACACGATACGTATCATGTTACAAGTGTCACAATACAATACTGAGCAGCACAACAAACAAACTTTTTTAACCTCATAAATGGCCAGCGCCCACCAGCAGGCCCAAAGTTTTATAACAAGCTTCTATAACCTAAGAATAGTTCAACCAGTTTGCTTTGAAGTGCTGTAGTTACTGAATAATAAGCCTTTGTATGCAATAAGTCTGGGATTTTAAGGTTAAAAAAAAAAGGTCAAGATCAGTTGACTTTGCAGTAAGGGTGTGCACAGGTACTCCACAGGTAACAGATTAAGGTGCAGAAATTTATTTATATTTCTATTATTTCTATCTCTATTTTTTAAGTGTCATCGCTGTAAGATGGAGAACATATACACCCAATTCTAGGGCTGAAAATATCTAATTGTAAAATGATAGTTTTCTATATATTGTTTTCTATAAACAGAGGTATGGGCCTTTTTTTGTGGCTAAGAAGATCAGCATATACTTTTCTGGCTTGAGGCATGAACAATAAACACAGTGCTCCAGCCTGCCAGTGGTTGTGATGTCACAGTTTAGTTGCTTCTGATGAGTCAAATTCATCTAGAGGCAGTTCATAAGCTCAACGTTATTAGGTTACTTAAAGCTTGCTATGTATCCACATTGACTATAATAAAAATTGAAGCTCTTACGATTCGAAAATTGCACTCAATTTGCAATTTTGATATAAAACACTTAATCTTTCAGCCTAATTTTATGTTTTAACAGAACTGCAAAATGTGGGGGGTTCGCTCACGTTTCTGAGTAAATATGCATATTACACAAGCGCTTTTACCTGAGCGTGCTGACAAAGACACACTCTTAAGCTTTATTGCTAGCTACATGCTTAAAAAAGATGGTTCTTCAAGGGTTCTTTAGTGAAGACAGTGGTTCTGTTTAGAACGATGAGTTCAATACAGAACCATTGCATGTTTAAATGGCTCTTTGCAAGGTAAAATGGTTCTTCAGATTGATGGAGATGAGCTATATATAGTTCTATACAGCACCAAAATGGGTTCTGCTGCTGTTACAATGTCCAGCTTGTAAGAACAGAAGGACCCTTTTTGGTGCTGTAAAGAACCACATACAACATATTCTCCATCAATCTGAATAACCATTTCACCATGCGAAGAACAATAATATTGAATAATATTAAACATTTTTAAAAAAAGAAAATTAATGCAATTAATGTACAACATTTTATTTATAAATAGCTGAGGGAAATCGGCAGGTTTTTTGTGTTCCGATAAGTAACGTAACAGAGAGAGATTCAGATGAGCTAATGAGCAAAAACTACAGCTTATCAGAAACAACGGACGCTGATGGAAGCTTGTTGTCTTCTGCAACTGTTTATCCTCTTCAGTGGACAATGTGCCGCCATGTTAGCTTATTAGAGAAATATATTTTAACGGGACCTAACATCAGTCTTGCATATTTAGCAATAAAAACTCAGTTAAAAGTTTTCATTTAAAAACTCAACTAAAAACAGTCATCTGAGTTATACACTTAATGACCTGTCTTTGGCGTAGTACCCACATTAAGGCACTCACGTCTTGGAACAGCATACATACTTACTCACAAATACAATCAAAACATTTACGTTTTACAGTTCTGTTAAAGACATAAAACGGCGCTGAATTACTGGACTGTATATTTTCTCAATTTTCCAGTGATAAAACACAACAAATACCCAAATAGTGATTTCAGCATTTGAATACTGGCACCTCGAATGTTTAACCGAGCACTCGAGTACTGACCCTACTGCCTACTCGTCACAATGAATGAGACCCTGGGGGAGATCCCGAAAATCTCACACATAAACCAGATCCGTCTGCAGTTTGAATGCCATCCGTGCTGACCTCCTCAGATACGATAAACCTTCTCAAAAGCCACACACACACACCAGCAACACACACACACTCATGCTTTCACACAACATCTGGCATGTCCTCACACACGCCGGGTGCCAAGAAAGAGGCTGGATTCACACTGTGCACATCAACACACTCTTCATGGACACCGACACACTCACAGCTGTCAGCTTCTTGGGCATGCACACGCTCTTGCGCCGAGCCCTGCGAGCGGACACATGGCTGCTCACATTAACACGTTATATCAGATACAGATGCATTCATATAAAAATGCAGACCTGCATGCACGTGCGCATGTATGCCTGAGCAGATGCACACCAAAATGGTACCATAAAATCTACTCGGGGGCCGTATTTAAACCGGGCATATGTTAAGTGACACGTATACATCTGTCCACTCTGGTGCAGCGTAGAGCAGGAATACATACACTCACACACACACTGGGGGGGGGCTCGACTGATAAACGGCTGGCTGATAATATCGGTCAACATTAGCAACCCACAGTATTATCTGTATGGGCAGGGATGCTGAAGGGGCTGCAGCATCCACAGATTTCAGGACTGCAACTGCCGAAAACAATAATAACAATACATCTGAACTTTTTAAAAATTTAAGTGCAGCAGAGACCCATGTGTACTTGTTTTAGAGTGGAGTTCATACTTTTCTATTTTTATCTATATTTTTTCAAAATCTGCAGTAGCTGTGCACTGTTTAAACTCTTAAAATCCCAGGCTTATGGCGTATTAAGGCTTATTATACAGTAACTACATGGACTACAATGCAAAACAGCTAAGTTATTCTTAGTTTATACAAGTGTATAGTAAAACTTTTTGGCCATTTAAGGAGTTAACACTGTATTTTCATTACAGCTGAATCGCTTCCCTCAAAAACAACAGGTCACTTTGGGGGCGTCGCTAAAACACACACAGATTGAGGTGCAAAAAGAGAAAGTGTGTGCACAGATAGAAGCCAGCACTGAACCCCAAAGCAGCCTAATACTGTTTGTAAACTTTAAAACGAATCATCTAACATAACACTAATATTTTATCAACCGCTATATTTCCCAGTCAGTGAGGCTTCTAGTGTTAAATCTCACCGTGATACTGTGGGCGTGACATAATCTGTTACCATGCCACGTACCACCAATCTGATTGGCTCAGCTCATTTGCATAAGGTTGCATAAAGAATGAGAGAACAGAGAGAGGATGTGCGTTAGCGGGCTGACGTGTCAGTTATATGCATACACTGCCATCTCTTGGTTCATTATAGTGCAGTATGACACATTTTATTTGATGTAAATTACCAAAAAAATCAAATGGGGAAAAAAGGCAAGTAGTTAAAGCGCGTTCCTATGTCCCTGTGTATTGGCCAATAATATTACCAGTAATTCACCAATAATTGGTGCTTTTTTAGTTGCTGTGTCGCCTAGAAACTCGCAATCTCCCAATGATAAGGCAAAACCTTAAACAGCTGTGTCACTTAAACTGGGCTTACACTACACCGTTTTTGGCCCGATTTTAACCCGATTTGCCCCTTCCTATAAAAATGCGGGAGCTCATTCAGAAGCAACTGAAGGCCTGGATGATCTGGCAGTGTCAGAAGGGAAGGGAGTCAATCTTTAGTATTCAGATCAAGCTCTGTTCTGATATATTCAAACGTTTTTGTGACTCAGAATGTTCAAGCGTCCTGTGGTACGATATGGTCAGTGATGTAACTGAATGAGTGATTCAAGCAAGAACCAGTAAGAGCTACGAGAGAGAAAGAAGGCGAAGAGGCGTGAATGCACGCCGCATGTTCAGCAGACCGAAGAGATGGCAGAGATGCCGACTGAAATCAGGCAAAGAGTCACTGGCTGCCAGTTTGTGGTGAAATATTGCTCCAGCTCTGGCTGTGATATCTGCATTTGTCACACATGTTCTTTCAGTCTGTGGTTTTGCTAATATTCTTGTGAGTGCATAAACGCCCAATCAGGTCCAGTGCAGTTCAGCTTTGTTTGTATCACATGATAATAACGACATTTGGGGTTTTGAGTGTTTTTTCGTGGCTGGAACTTGTTATTTGAGTGGTACCCTCTTTCTACCTTATCATCGTCTTCATGAAAAAAGGCAAGAAATTCCACAAAAAACTGACGTAAAATGTGTCATTTCGATTTTCGAAATCTGTTTTAAATCTATCCTCTGCAGACCAGTTTCTGCTCCGCCATGTTGAACGGTATAAACTTTCACTATGACACGACGAACATGATCAGAACGGACTTAAACTTTCTGATAGGGAATGTAATCAGATACAGGCGTTTACACGGATATTATTCTTCTATTTAACGGATTATTTACAGATTGTTTACCTCGTTCAATCAGATAGAAAGTGTATTCCGAATGGCCTGAGTATTCTGATTAAGGTGTACATAAGGCGGATTATTAACGGATTATCAGGCTGCATGTAAATTTGGCTAATGATGACTAAATTATGACTAAAACCTGACTTATTATGCTCACTCTGTAATGAAACATGCAGTTATGACGTGATTTTAAGCACTGATGATATCCAGGATATGCTCAGAAAAACCCACTGTGTCATAATTTATCACAATAACGATCAAATATCATCATATCGCCCACCCCTAATCGTTAGCCAATACAAAAGCATATAAAATGCATCCAAACCATCCTCAGTGCGCATAATATAATATCTTATCACACATTAAGACTGTGAGTTTCTGTTGTTTCATTGTGTTTGAGAAGTTTGATCACTTGGCGACAACTGACAATCATCAGACAGTAAAGCACTGTTTAAAATTGAAACATAAAATCAAATCAAATCAAAGACATAAATGTAAAATTACATTGGCTGATATTACCAGCATTATTCGTTATCTGACTTCATCAGAACTTAAGCCCTCTGGAATCAATATGTGTATCAGCCACAAAGTTTGGTTTTGCTCAAAGGAAACACTGCAACACTTTGTTTGACATGGTCATTATTAAAGGTCAATCGCCGTGTGGCAGCGTCATTACCGTAACAAGAAAAGCGTCACGGGGACCTTTGGTGTGACACGCACGTTTCTGACAAACCGCAATTAACATTCTGCCACGCGGGTTACTGACGACCTTACCGTGTCATTCATTCTTTCAAACAATCTGGCTTTATGCGCCATGACATGAACACCTGACATGTGTATTCCGTGGAGAGTCAGAAATGGATGTGATATGGTATTATATGCATTAGCCTATGTAAGTGACATTGTCAAGGATATGCCATAACCATCACATCAAAGGCAGAGGAAATAAAAAAAAAGCCATCAAGGCCTGTATATGCACATAAAGGAAAGCAGCTCTTTCTATGAATAACAGCACAGAACGCTCCAGCCAAGCAGTGTCCCTTTTTCCAGCTAGTTCAGCAGCAAATGTTAAACGCCTATTTAAAAATGCATGATTATCATTAGAGCCACAATCAGGGATTTCACAGCAACAAATTGACGGCCTCGTCACTCAATCGTCTAAGGCAGAATGAGGGGATAGAGAGGCGTGAAAATTGTAGAACTCAAACAGAACTCTGGGCGCTACAGCCATCAGTCAATAGCACACAAAATGTTTTTTTTTGTCGACAGTGGAATTAAAGCCGCACAACGCACAGAAATACTTGGGTTTGGAAAATAAGGCTTTAGAACAGAGTAATGGTCGGGGATCGATAGGAATGCCGTAAATTTGATGCAAACAAAGCTGGTTTTACAAATCCCTCACTGCAGCTTCAATCCCTTACTGAAGATTCTCTCTGCCTTTGAGGCAGTGCATCTACCAGAAAACCAGCCGGCCCCCTGACCTGACCAGTGCACGCTCGCCTGCCCGGAGTGCATCTTCGCAATCAACGCTAAACGCTCTTGTACGATCTGCAATAGGAAATGCTTGACCCACTAACACTTACACATGCATTACATGCATGAGAGACCAACTCCTAGCAGCACATCTGTGCTCACAAAAATTCATGAGCACATACAGAGACGCCTGGATGCGTCAACACAGTAATATCAGATTACCGACCCGGCAGCGTGATCACATAATCCAGCCAGTTTATATACAGCACACACACACACACACATACACACACACACACGCTATTCAGAGTTTAAAATGAAACATCGTTCCCTCTTCTGAATAATCAATTTAGAACAATTGAGAAATTGTTAATCAAGTACTCGCTTCTGCAAATACATTACTATCCATCTGTGAAGCAGAAACGGTTCACAGTTCTAATCATTTTTCCTGTGTCTTTCTCAAAGAACACATTTCCCATGCATACACTTGTGTGCGAAAGTTTTGGCGCCCCATTTGTTGATTTTCTACGTGAAAATCAGTTAACACATCCTCTACAGAGAACACACTGTTCATTTGGTTGGGAAACAAAAATAATATAATACAAAATATAAAATATAAAATGTGGCCTGTGCAAACGTAAGGGCACATTTAATAGTTTACATTTTATGTGTTAAACAAATAAACAGAAATGGTGCCATATTTAAGTTCCTAATTCCCTGCAGAGAAAGCGTTAACCTTTTTACACTTAGAAAACGTGTTCTTTTATTTACTTTTATCAAGGGTTGCAAGGGTTTGTTTAGTCGACAAAGTTGATCATAAAAAATTGTCAAGGTGGATTTTTTACTGCTGATGCATTATTTACTGAAAAAAAGGGGAAAAAAAATCCAACAGATTTCTACACATTCTACATGCACAGGGGCCATATTGCTTCTGTTGTTTTATTGCATCATAAGAAGAAATCATTTGAGCGGCAACGGGAGATAAATTTAAAAAAGCAAGATCTACAGCAGTCACAGGGTGGTGCAGCACATTATACAAAGCGGAGGCAGCGTTTCACAGCAGCACGACAGTGATGCACAAAGGAAAGCAGCCGAATTACAGCCCACTTTCTGCTTCTGCTAATGGTGGGTAAGTGCTTGTAACTAACTAGCCTGATGCAAGCCCAGTGAGCGCAAACGCGTCCATGTTGGAAAACTGAGTGTCCGCTCACTGTCCACTCTATTAGACACTCCTACCTTGTTGGTCCACCTTGTAGATGTAAAGTCAGAGACGATAGCTCATCTGCTGCTGCACAGTTTGTGTTGGTCATCCTCTAGTCCTTCATCAGTGGTCACAGGATGCTGCCCACAGGACGCTGTTGGCTGGATATTTTTGGTTCTTAGTCCAACAGCAACACTGAGGTGTTTAGCAGCACTGCTGTGCCTGATCTACTCGCACCAGCGCAACACACACTAACACACCATGTCAATGTCACTGCAGTGCTTAGAATGACCCACCATCCAAATAATACTTATTATTATCTGTGGGGTCCTAACTTTTGAAGAACAAGGTAACAAAGTATGCAGAGAAACAGATGAACTACAGTAACTGTAGAACTACAAAGTGTTCCTATATGGTCAATGGAGCTGATAAAATGGACACTGAGTGTAGAAACAAGGAGGTGGTTTTAATGTCATGGCTGATCAGTGTATTTATGTTGCAGTTTGCTGACAGAAAGAAAACGGTCTCTGCAAAAAACAGACATTTATTTATTAATAAAATATAGTTTCACAGGAGAAAAAACGCACAACCACAACCTAGCAGCTACACCATTTCTGCTAATTCAGTGTGTCTTTTGCAAACCACAAAAATGCAAAAATCTTCAGGCTTAACTTTAACAAACAGCAGTGACCGTCTTGTTCGCGTTTTACAAGTTATGCATAAGATATCCGTAAACTATCTGAAACATTTTTGCAGCATGTAATCTAAAGTAAAACAATTCAGGTTAGAATAAACCTATAAATGCCTAGAGGTCATTTACAACCTTCTTCACTCTAGAAAAGGAGATTTCTATCCATAAACAACCTAAATGAACAACCCTTTACACTACTACAATAGGAGTTATTAGTCCATAAACAACCGCAACAAACACTCCTGTCCATCCTGCCTTGACGCCTATACTAAACTTAAGGCTACACTGCCAAAAAATATAAAGCAAATGGTGTCAGACAAACCTGAAACATTAGAGCTGCTTATACCAAAGACAAGAACAGAAACAGCTGGGAAAGGAGGGGTAACAAACTACACACAGGTGGGAACGTTAATGATAAGGCTATATGGGAGGAGACAGAAGAGGGCGGAGCAAGGAAACAGACACTGAGAGGTCACTGTGGATTAGGGGACGCAAAAATAACATACATCATTTGTAAACTAATTCAAGTAATGCTTATGTGTCTTACAGTGTAAAGTTATATATAAATTAATGATGAACAGCTATAAATTCTTCATAGCTCCTGATTATGAATAACAGCTAACAGCTATATAAACCAACACTGCATTGGTTAATATAGATTTTTCAAAATAGCTTTTTCATAGATTCTCGTAAAGGCTGATCAATGACATGACCTGCTATGACCACTTCCTGCTATTGTTTTATTTCTTTGATTTAAATCTGTCAATACAATCAAGCAAATCCATAAATACAAAATAAAAAATCGTCCCTTCAGGCTCCGCCGTTATTATCAGGTAAACGTAGCAGACGTCCCCTGTAATTCATATGAAGCCAGACTCATAACATCTGTCTAATCAGACAGGGGTCAGCTCTCACACACTTTAAATCACGCTGTGCTTCTTTGCGTATGTAATGGCCCTTCGGCTGTAGACGGACCGTTTGGAATGTGCTGGGCTTGATCGAACCCCCGCAGAACGGAGGCATCAGGTGAGTCCTTTTTTTCTTTTTTAGCGGCACTGAAAACTCTCGCAGGGATTTCCCTGGTAACTGTACAGGACGGCAGTTGTAAGCAGACAGAAATATCCGTGGTTACGGTAACCGTGGAGATGGGGGAGAGGGAGGAGGATGCTTCCTGTAGGAACTCGTGGCTGAGGAGAACAGGATGCCATCAAGTGCCACAGCTTTTTCCCCCCCATCCTCAAAGCTAACATTTCCGGCTCCTTTTTAAATTAACACTTATGTTTCCATTTTCAGAGCCTATTCATCTTCGTCAAGAGAGACCATACTCTCTCTCTCGCGCTCTCTGCCTCTCTCTCTCCCTCGCTATACTATGCCGTGCCAGAAAACAGTGCCAGCATGCACATGTGCTTGAGGCCGTGTGTGGTCCCATGCGTTCAACGCTGCTTCCTCTGACCCCCTAGACTGCGTCTGCGGGGCTGAAGGCGTTTATCAATACAGGCCCAGCCAGAAGCGCACGGGAGCCGGCGCAGACGCGAGCGCTGTAATCTCTTTCAAACACCAGTCTCTGATCTCGTTAAAGACTAATTGATGTTCGGTGTTAACGAGCTTTACCTTAATTAGTCACATTTAAGCGAACAGGGGGATACTGAAGGAGGGGAAGCGGAGAGGGAGGCCAATTCGGTTTGGGTGTGCTGGAATCAGCAGGCCGGCTATTCAAACAAGGAGAGAAGAAGAGAGCGAGACAGAGCTCACTAAAAGAAGGATAGACTGGCACTGATGCTGTAAGGACAGGAGCGAAAGAGATAGATGCAAAGGGAGGACGACTCCTGGGTGAGCGTGCCTGAGGGAGGAAGAGGTGGAAGGGAGCGAGAGCAAGGGATGAGAGGAAAAACTGAAGGGAGAAAGAAAAGGAAAGGACAAACGCAAACGTTGACTCTAGCTCCTCTCATCTGCTGGCTGGAAGCCTCCAACCATGTTGAAGAGCTCAGATATGCAGTTCCAGCTGCCCCCCTCGCCCGCGTTTCCTCCCTTTACACTCCCCTCTCCATCGCTCTGTTGCTCCACTGTTGATTTCTTTCGCTCGCCCTCCTGCCATTCACTCCATTCCACTCTTCTCGCCTTCCTCCAGATAACCCTCCATCAACACCTTTCTCCGCACCGCTGCCACAGCTTCTTCATTCTGTGCGTACTCATCTCCTACCTCTCCATTCTATACACCTCTTCTCGCTCTCGCCGGCTCATTTCTTCATACATTCTCTCCTGCCTTCCCGCGCTACAGCTATGCCTGGAAAACATCTTTAAGAGAGACCGGCGGAAAGCGGCTGTATTGACACTGATGGCAAGACATTAGCAGCAGCGTACGCATTACAGCGCTGCAGTGGTGCCCGTTTGTATGTGTGCATGTGTGCGTGCCTACAGCTGAGTTGCATGACAAGCATTTATGGCATTAAAGAAGTACAGATTTCATCTTAACGTTCCTATGATGTACAAACAAGACAGGCCTTTCACATCTAATTTAAAAGACACCAATGTCATGTAACAGAATTAGAATATCATGACTGGCATGTGGCCTACTACATAACCCATCATTTGCTGTGTACACTGAAGACAGGATGGGTGTAACGCAACTTGCGATTATTTCTATAATGAACTGATCTACTGACTATTATCCATCTAATCAAATCATAACGTCCTCTACCATTTACCCTCACTTCATAGTGTCACCATCATTCAAAGATCCATCCGCTTAGCAAGTGATTCCTTCTTTTATGGTGCAGTGAAATCACCCCCTACACTTTCTGTAGTGTATTGCAATCTGTCAAAGTGACCACATGGATCATTTTAACATTGTAGAGCATTACAGAGCACTTTTAAATGAATCAGTACAAGCCATATCAACCACAGCACTTTCTGTAATGACTAAGGATCATATGAACATTACAGAGCATTATAGAGTGCTCCTTAAATGAAAGAGTAAGCCATATCGCCCCCTACTTTTCCTAGTGTATTACAGTCTGTCAGAATGACTGTGTGAATCATATTAAAACTACAGATTGCTTTAAAATAAAAGAGGAAGCCATAACAACCCCTACACTTACTGTAGTGTATTACAGTCTGTCAGAATGACTGTGTGGATTATATGAACATTAGAGAGCGCTTTTTAAATGAAAGAGCAAGCCATATCGCCCCCTACAGTTCCTGTACTGTATTACAGTCTGTCAGAGCGACTGTGTGGATCATATGAACAATATAGAGCATGATAGAGCCATTTTAAATGAAATAACAGAAGCTATATCACTCCCTACACTTCATGTAATGACTTTGTGGATCACAGAGCATTATAGCACGGTTTTCAAATGAAATGACAGAAGTCGTATCGCCCTCTACGCTTCCTGTAGTGCACAGCAATCTGTCAGACCAAGGGGATCACATGAACATTACAGAGCACTTTTATTTCTAAATAATTAACACAGGTCGTGACTAATCGACTTTGTCTGCCCAAGAAGACCGTACCCTACATGCACCATGGGTTCTGGACCCTAGGGACAGAATAGTGTGCTGCTGCGTTGGGGTGGCTCAGGCCTGCACTGAGGCTGCGGTGTGTTTGTTTTAGAGAAATGTCCACCCCCCCCACAGCCCACAGGACCTGAGCATCCATCACCGCCACGCTTTAATAAGTTGGCAGCAGAGACGAGCAAAGTTATTACAGAAGATGAATCCAAGAGGCCTCACAATTTTGGTCTGTCCACATGACCGAAAGAAAAAAAAACACTGGGGGCTCATCAGCATAAACATAATGAGCACTCGTAATGAATGTGATTTCATCGTCGTCCACTATTCAAACGCAAATCGCGTGGCCTGGTAGATTTTTTTTAAAGCCAGGCTGGATCCTAGGTTTGCGGCCAAGCTTCATGCGTGAGGAGTGAAAAATCAAAAATCGCTCTGTTGCTGCTGTTCAGGCTGGAGCAACACAGCTCAGGCTGCTGTCGCCCACAGTGGGAAAGCTCTGGCAGCCGCGGGAACGGAGGGATCTGCAGCTCTCGCGGCTGAATGACAGCGCGCCACCGCCAAAGGACACGCAGGCAGAGTGTTAAATACAGTTTCGCATTCGGGCTCAGGCTTTCAGGCTTTCAGGCTACGAATTCACTAATTGAGCTCACAGACACCGGTGCTTTACCGTGTGTGTTTAGAGAGGGAGAGTCTGTGTATGTGTGTGTGGAGACTGAGAGTGTGTCTGTGTGTGGAGAGACTGAGAGTGTGTCTATGTGTGGAGATTGAGAGTGTGTGTGGAGATTGAGAGTGTGTGTTTGCATTGAAGTGTTTTATGTGGAGAGATTGAGAGTCAGTATATGTGTGTAGAGACTGAGAGTGTGTGTTTGCACAGAAGTGTGTGTGTGTGTGTGTGTGTGTGGAGAGATGGAGAGTGTGTGGTGCAAGAAAAGTCCAAGTGTGTGTGTGTCAGTGTCATAGTCCTTATGGCACACGCACGAGCGCACAGCAATGACAGAAGGGTCAAAGCCCGTTTCCCCCTCATACTCTCTCTCTCTCTCTCTCTCTCTCTCCTTTCCCTGCGCACCTCTCTCGCCCTGTCCCCGCGGTGCTCCGTGCAGAAAGCAGAAAGCGCAGCGCGCCGTCCGTTACTCACTGTGTGCGTTTCAGGCTCCTCTTCTCCCCTCGCTCTCCTCGCGGCCCTCCATCCTCCGCGCTGCCTCCTCCAGCTCCAGCCGTACGCGCCTGCAACCCGGGAACAGAATGCGCGAGAGCTTTATTCTACATGGATTCAATTTTCGCCAGCTCACTTACTCTCTGCCTCTCTCTCTCTCTCTCCCTCTCCCTCCTCCTCTCTCCTCCTCTCTCTCTCTCTCTCTCTCTCTCCCTGTTCTTTTGTTAAAATTCAGTATATGCACCCGGTCACCTAGCAACCGTCAACCTCTCTCTCTCTCTTTCTCTCTCTCTCTCCTCCCTCCCTCCCTCCCTCTCTCCATCACAAGCGACACGTGTTGAATGCTAAACTTAGCGGTGTGGAATCATATTAATAAAAGGCTGCCTCTCTCTTTCTCTCTCTCCCTCCCTCCCTCTCTCTTCCTCCTCCTCCTCTTCCTCACCTCCTCCTTTCTCCTTCGCCGATCATAATGCAATATAAATATTTACTAGAAGCCCCTCAGCCCCTCTACTGCACGCCCCCCACCCTCAGCATCATTACTCCTCCCTCTCTCTGCGCATCGTCGTTTCCGCCTCTTCAAGGGGAAAAAAAAGCAAAAAAGAAAAGCAGGCGCCGTCTATGTGTCCATCCACCGGCACGTGAGCGCTACCGGACCAGGACGTGGATCCGTTCGCCGCAAACAGGGGCATCAGGGAAGCACACTGCGCGCATGTGCGAAAGCAGAGTGCTATAACACGACGGCCGCTGTTATAAACTACTATAGGCTAAAGCGGTGTGGTGTATAACTAACATATTATAAGCAAGTGAGTGCGTGAGACTACTTTTAAACATACAGGCTGTGGGATTCGCCGGGTGTCTCTGGATAAAGTTTTATCTGTGAAAGTGCACAGTTAAAAAAGATTTTTTTTGCACCCTTTTTGGTGCTATATAAAATCATCTTCAAAAAGGTTCGATACAGAACCATATACAACACACTCTCCATCAATCTGATAAACAATTTTACCAGGTACAGAACCATATAAACATAAAATGTTTTTTAATAGAACCATTGCCTTTACTAAAGAACCCTTGAAGGGGGCTCCCGAGTGGTGCAACCATCTAAGCGTTGGCCCTCTCATCATAAGATCGCGAGTTCGATCCCTGGTGATGCTACAGCCGTACGTGGCCGGGAGTCTAAGAGAGCACAATTGGCCTCGCTCTCTATGGGTGGGCTGGATGGCCCCCCCATCACTCAACGCAATGCTAGTCAGGCGTTAGCTGATGTAACAGATCTGGCGGTTGGCGCTTTCCTCCGAGCACATTCAGCTGTCCAATGAAGTTGCGTGAGCGGCAGTTAGAAAAGATGTGGTGGTGCTTCACAGGACTCGGAGGAAGCCTGTTTTAGCCTTCGCCCTCCTAGCACTGGTGGTATCGTTTGATTGGGGGAGTCCTAACTAGTGGGTGGAATTGGAGACGACTAAACTGGAGAGAAAATTGGGGGAAAAATCCCCCCAAAAAAAAAGAACCCTTGAAGAACCATCGTTTTAAGTGTGTGTAGAAATCATTAATAATTCAGCAGCTGACTAAGTTATAACAGTAGTGACGCAAGTGATGGCCAGTGATCATCATCCATGGAAGGTCAAACGCTCCTGCAACCAAGGTGGTGCAAATGCTAGCAAGCTAGACCACCTGTCTGTTACTGCTTGTCGTCCGTTCATTCGTTTATCCAACACCAACATTGTTTGTTGTCCGTCCGTCTGCACATCTGTTAGTCCGTGACTTTTTCTGTCCAGGATAATGATGTTAGTTCTGTATCAGGGGCGGAGCAGGCTAGGAGTGTTAGAGCACTCAAAGCTGTCAATCAAGCTGCTCAGTGGCCACGCCCACACCGTTCTCAGATAGGTCTAATCAGTGTTTTTTAAGCTAATGTAATAATGTGTTTTATTATACTTATATGTTATTTTTTCATTTAAGCTGTGCTGTAAGTTTAATATAACACTTTAGTACCATATACACATTTTTAATATTTTACACTATGTTTCCTGAAACTTTAAGCACCATTGTTCACAAGGCCAAGCTGCTCTAACATCCAGAATTAGCGGTGGAGCTTCGATCCCAAAAGAATCGATTCTTCCATTCCAATACATCTGAGAGCCGGAGTCGAAACTTGTCCAGTGACTCTAAGAGTCGAAATGCTTGGAGTCGACTCTGTGTTTTTTTAGCTTTACGGTTTTTTCTCCCCGTTTTAACTAGCAGCTTTAAACACCTACAGCCGATGTGAGCACAAAACGTTTTCGCACCGCAGCTCTTCATTTCCTTCACGATTTGGGTCGCAATAACCACTTATTAAATACGGAACAAGGAGCGAAAACGAAAAACAAACAAGGTTTTTCACAGAGCGTTGAGGAAAACAGGATAAAGCTGCGATCTGCTCTTCACTTGCCAGCTTCTCGCTCAATATTCCGGTCCACCTTAAATGGCGCAGCAGTTCCATCCTGGCGCCGGCGCCCCATTAGGATAACTGCTGCATCTCTTAAGGTGGACCGGAAAAATCGAACGAGCTGCGAATATGAAGCTTCGGTTTTTAAAAAAGAGGAACAAGATAACATCGACACGATTCCTTTTAAAGAAAATCTGACTACAGTAACGTTAATGATTTTCTCAGTACATCATTTCTCCGCCCCTCATCATATTTTCATCATATCACCGTAATCTATAGCTGCTCAAAACTGTTTATGATAGCTTAATCTCTGCTGTGTCCATTTATCGCCGGGCTTTCTTGGTTCAAATAAAGAGGATTCGACTCGGCAAGAGTCGAGAATCGGAGTCGACTCACAGCCTATAGCTGGTTAAAAAGTAGGCTAACGTTATTATGCTAAGTTATCCCTTAGGTTACTGAATTAAAGCAGGTTGCCCAGCACAAACTAGTTTATTATTATTACTATTATGAGCTTATTTGCGATGTTTACTCCATAATCTCACCTCTGAGCATTAGAAATAGTGGCGAAACCGAAACCAACACATAACGCTAGCTAGCTAACGTTCGTCTAGCTAGGTTAGCGAGAAAAAAACAAAAAATAGTCCGTTTATAAACGGTTAGCTAACTGCAAACGTTTCATTTCAGTCTGCTAGGTTATCTTAGCGAAGTAAACCCTACCTGTTTTGCTGTAGTTTAACTTTAAGCTCCATCTTTTGCGACGCCAAGCTGCTCTAACCTCCGGGCTTCAGCAGAACACAGCGCTGAAACCGCTGCACTGAGGCTGCCGTTGGCCAGAAACCGTTATTTTGAAAATTTGAATGTTCGCGCGAGCCCGACGTAGAGGAGCTATGAGGAGAGTGTGAAGGAAAAAACGTGCCGTTTTTCTTTTACTCTTGTGAGATTTTAATGTGTTATAATATAAAATAATATAAATAAACATTTATGAAAAACCCATTTCTGCCCCTTGAGAAAAAGACATACTAAGCCATTTACTAAGTCATAATAATGAGTTAATTTTTCTTAATTAAATGACTTAATGTCTCATAACAATGACTCTCATAATTGTCATATAGTATCTTATAGTAATGAGATTCAATCTCATAATTCTGACTTAATATCTCATAATAATGACTTACTTCCTCATAATTATGGCATAGTATGTCACAGTAATG